>NC_134354.1:617124139-617277266 GCF_048569485.1 Anomaloglossus baeobatrachus | reverse complement strand
TTTTGTGTGACATATCTCTCAGATTTATGGGCATAGATTTTCAAAGTTTGAAAATTGCGAAATTTTCAAAATTTTCGCACCATTTCCTAAATTTTCACAAATAAACGCAAAAAGTATCGGCCTAAATTTTCACCTGACATGAAGTACAATATGTCACGAAAAAACAATCTCAGAATCGCCAGGATCCGTTGAAGCTTTCCAGAGTTATAACCTGTCAAAGTGACACTGGTCAGAATTGCAAAAAATGTCCCGGTCATTAGGGTGTTTTAGTGGCCGGGGGTGAAGGGGTTAAGTGGTGTCTGTGGCCAAATTTTTGGAAAAAATGGAGAGTCTTGTTGGAGTCCCCTTGTTGTGTTTTACATGATTTTAGAAGGGCATGACATGCCTAAGAGGTTGATTTTCAGCATCTGCAAGCTGTTGGCTACAGAAATGCTGCCTTTCTGCTCGGTGGACACAGAGGATTTTCAAGACCTTATGTCTATCGCAGTGCCCTAAGAGCAGATGCCCAGTCGCCACTCCTTCTCCAAGAAAGGTGTGCCTGCGCTACACCAGCATGTCGCACACAATATCACAGCTTGCTTGAGAAACTCTGTGTGTGACAGGGTGCATTTCCCCACAGATAGTTTGAACAGTAAGCAATGACAGGGGCGTTACATGTTGCTGACTGGGCACTGGGTAACTATAGTGAGATATGGAGAAGGGTCTGCTGTTGTAACCTTGCATATGGAATCCCACACACCTCCTTACTATGTTGGCAGCAGAGCTCAACGGCAACAGGTGGTCGACTCTTTACTTTGAAATGTATGGGAAATGGGAGTCACATTGCTAAGGAGTTGTAGATGGTTAGCTCTGGAGACCGAGTTTCATCAATGGTTGTCTCCACTCAACCTGCAGACAGGGAAGGCTGTTTGCGACAAGGCTGCAAAACAGGGTGCGGCCCTTCGCCAGGGCAATGTGACACACGTGCCTTGTATGGTTCACGTGTTGAACCTGGTTGTCCAGCAATTTTTAAACCACTATCCCGGCCTACATGGGCTTCTGCAGAGGGCACGTTCACTATGTGCTCATGTCTGCCGTTCACACCCTGCAGCTCAACAACGTGCATCCCTCCAGAAGTCTTTCGGCCTGCTGGTTCACCATCTGAAATGCGATGTGCCGACACGCAGGAATTTGAATCTGCACATGTTGCAGCGACTGTGGCAGTAACGACGAGCCCTGATGCAATACATTATGACGTATAGCCTGGGCCAATGAGATCCAGAGGTGGGGCAGATCCCGCTACTGGAGTGGTCTCAGATCAAGGACCTATGCACCCTTCTGCACAAAAATGGCGACGAAGATGTTTAGCGCTGACGATGCCATTATCAGCATGACAATTCCGATCATTCACATGCTGGAGCCATGAGGAGGAGTCATATGCAGAAGGGATAACAAGATCTCCAAGGTCCAGACGGTCAGCAGCAAGAAAGGCGGCAGGCATGGGACGGTGGAGGAGAGGGATTAGGAAAGGTGCATGGTAGCAGCCACACTATTGAGGAAGGTGCAGGAGCCCAGGAAGTAATGGAGGACAAACTTTTGATGGGCATGAAAGAATCAGCAGATGATGGGGACCTTGATCACATTTCTGTTGTGCAAGTTGGGGAAAGGGCAGAGGAAGGAAGCATGATTCTCACCTTGCCGCCAACAACACAGCAAGGTGTACAAGACATAATTTGGCGAAATAATTCCTGCCATAGAAAGGGACGCATGTATGCATGAGTATCAGCAGAAGCTGGTACGCAATCTTAGATCGGCTTTTCCACTAAACACCAGTGCTGCACAGAGTGAATCTCACATTTCTAATTTGCCAACCATGGGACTGTCGAGTCATCACTGAAACTGTACCAGTAACACCGTATCTGGTGGTAACAGCAATTTTATGGAATTGTTTCATGAATTTTTTACACCATCCTTTGCAAGGCCAGAAGACACAACAAGTCTGACACATAGTCAACGCCTGGAGAGGATGATACAGGAGTATCTCCAAGTAAACATCGATGTCATGACTGTGCAACTGGAGCCTTGCTCATTTTGGGCTTCCAATCTGGAAAAATGGCCTAAGCTCTCCACTTACGCCTTGGAGATCTTGAAGTGTCCCGCAGCCAGCAGCGTTCTCTCAGAACATGTCTTCAATGCTGCTGGGTGTGTGCTGACAGATAAGTGCACGCGTCTGTCCAGTGACAATGTGGACAGACTAACATTCATGAAGATGAACAATTCATGGATCTGCAAGGACTTTTCTACCCTTATGTCATCCTGGGGAGACTAAAGGCTTGTGGATTTTTGAATGTGCTTCATGAAAATAACCATTCTAAGTTTTCTACTGTGGGAAAATTGATGCCACTTAAGTAGAGTTGAGCGCGGTTCGTGGTTCGTGGTTCTCCAGTTCTAGGCTCGAGTGATTTTGGGGCATGTTCTAGATCGAACTAGAACTCGAGCTTTTTGCAAAAGCTCGATAGTTCTAGAAACGTTCGAGAACGGTTCTAGCAGCCAAAAAACAGCTAAATCTTAGCTTGGTTTCTGCTGTAATAGTGTAAGTCACTCTGTGAATCAAACTATTATCACATTTCAGTGTATAGTGTGCGTGAACAGCGCCTTCAGATCACTGCTGTTTCTATAATGGCGATCGCCATTTTTTTTTTTTTTTTTCTTGTCTTCCTTCCCTAAGCGCGCGCGTCTTGTGGGGCTGGCCAGCATGTCAGCCAATCACAGACACACACACACCTAAGTGGACTTTGAGGCAGAGAAGCAACGGCATGTGTGATAGGATCTGCATGTCACATGTCCCTGCATTATAAAACCGGACATTTTCTTCACGATCGCCATTATCTGCCTTCTGCGTCTTTGGTGTCAGACATCACTGTCGCAGCTCCGTCCTTTGTCCTATCGCCGATACAGCTGTATGCGCTGCATACACAGCGTTAGACAGCTTAGGGAGAGCACATTCTAGCAGTCCTTTTAAGGGCTCGTACCGGCAGGGTCAGAGAGCCATAGGTGACAGGTCCTGCAAACAGCAACAGCGTCTGTGTAGCCCAGGTCAGGGATTTCCTCCCTGCATTTCACCATTAGGAGGGAATAGAAAGGCAGGCTTCCATTCCTCTACCCAGAGCACCACAATCCTGCCACTGTACCCTCTTGTCCTCTGCACACTCCAACTCATTCTAACTAAGCCATTATACTAGCAAACACTCAGTGTACCTAGTGGCATCCTATCTGTGGCTATTGGACTTTGCTATAGTCCCACTAGTGCAAAGACATTTGCAGAGCACATCTGCCTGCATTGCACACTCCAACTCATAACTAAGCCATTATACTAGCAAACACTCAGGGTACCAAGTGGCATCCTATCTGTGGCTATTGGACTTTGCTATAGTCCCACTAGTGCAAAGACATTTGCAGAGCGCATCTGCCTGCATTGCACACTCCAACTCATAACTAAGCCATTATACTAGCAAACACTCAGTGTACCTAGTGGCATCCTATCTGTGGCTATTGGACTTTGCTATAGTCCCACTAGTGCAAAGACATTTGCAGAGCGCATCTGCCTGCATTGCACACTCCAAGTTTTTTAAACTAAGCAATTTTACTAGCAAACACTCAGTGTACCTAGTGGCATCCTATACGTGGCTATTGGACTTTGCTATAGTCCCACTAGTGCAAAGACATTAGCAGAGCACATCTGCCTGCATTGCACACTCCAAGTTTTTTAAACTCAGCCATTATACTAGCAAACACTCTGTACCTAGTGGCATCCTATACGTGGCTATTGGACTTTGCTATAGTCCCACTAGGGCCAAGACATTTGCAGAGCGCATCTGCCTGCGTTGCACACTCCAACAAATTATAACGAAGCCATTATACTAGCAAACACTCAGTGTACCTAGTGGCATCCTATACGTGGCTATTGGACTTTGCTATAGTCCCACTAGTGCCAAGACATTTGCAGAGCACATCTGCCTGCATTGCACACTCCAAGTTTTTTAAACTAAGCAATTTTACTAGCAAACACTCAGTGTACCTAGTGGCATCCTATACGTGGCTATTGGACTTTGCTATAGTCCCACTAGTGCAAAGACATTAGCAGAGCACATCTGCCTGCATTGCACACTCCAAGTTTTTTAAACTCAGCCATTATACTAGCAAACACACAGTGTACCTAGTGGCATCCTATACGTGGCTATTGGACTTTGCTATAGTCCCACTAGTGCCAAGACATTTGCAGAGCGCATCTGCCTGCGTTGCACACTCCAACTAATTATAACGAAGCCATTATACTAGCAAACACTCAGTGTACCTAGTGGCATCCTATACGTGGCTATTGGACTTTGCTATAGTCCCACTAGTGCCAAGACATTTGCAGAGCGCATCTGCCTGCGTTGCACACTCCAACTAATTATAACGAAGCCATTATACTAGCACACACTCAGTGTACCTAGTGGCATCCTATACGTGGCTATTGGACTTTGCTATAGTCCCACTAGTGCCAAGACATTTGCAGAGCGCATCTGCCTGCGTTGCACACTACAACAAATTATAACGAAGCCATTATACTAGCAAACACTCAGTGTACCTAGTGGCATCCTATACGTGGCTATTGGACTTTGCTATAGTCCCACTAGTGCCAAGACATTTGCAGAGCGCATCTGCCTGCGTTGCACACTCCAACTAATTATAACGAAGCCATTATACTAGCAAACACTCAGTGTACCTAGTGGCATCCTATACGTGGCTATTGGACTTTGCTATAGTCCCACTAGTGCCAAGACATTTGCAGAGCGCATCTGCCTGCGTTGCACACTCCAACTAATTATAACGAAGCCATTATACTAGCAAACACTCAGTGTACCTAGTGGCATCCTATACGTGGCTATTGGACTTTGCTATAGTCCCACTAGTGCCAAGACATTTGCAGAGCGCATCTGCCTGCGTTGCACACTCCAACTAATTATAACGAAGCCATTATACTAGCACACACTCAGTGTACCTAGTGGCATCCTATACGTGGCTATTGGACTTTGCTATAGTCCCACTAGTGCCAAGACATTTGCAGAGCGCATCTGCCTGCGTTGCACACTACAACAAATTATAACGAAGCCATTATACTAGCAAACACTCAGTGTACCTAGTGGCATCCTATACGTGGCTATTGGACTTTGCTATAGTCCCACTAGTGCCAAGACATTTGCAGAGCGCATCTGCCTGCGTTGCACACTCCAACTAATTATAACGAAGCCATTATACTAGCACACACTCAGTGTACCTAGTGGCATCCTATACGTGGCTATTGGACTTTGCTATAGTCCCACTAGGGCCAAGACATTTGCAGAGCACATCTGCCTGCATTGCACACTCCAAGTTTTTTAAACTAAGCAATTTTACTAGCAAACACTCAGTGTACCTAGTGGCATCCTATACGTGGCTATTGGACTTTGCTATAGTCCCACTAGTGCAAAGACATTAGCAGAGCACATCTGCCTGCATTGCACACTCCAAGTTTTTTAAACTCAGCCATTATACTAGCAAACACACAGTGTACCTAGTGGCATCCTATACGTGGCTATTGGACTTTGCTATAGTCCCACTAGTGCCAAGACATTTGCAGAGCGCATCTGCCTGCGTTGCACACTCCAACTAATTATAACGAAGCCATTATACTAGCAAACACTCAGTGTACCTAGTGGCATCCTATACGTGGCTATTGGACTTTGCTATAGTCCCACTAGTGCCAAGACATTTGCAGAGCGCATCTGCCTGCGTTGCACACTCCAACTAATTATAACGAAGCCATTATACTAGCACACACTCAGTGTACCTAGTGGCATCCTATACGTGGCTATTGGACTTTGCTATAGTCCCTCTAGTGCCAAGACATTTGCAGAGCGCATCTGCCTGCGTTGCACACTCCAACTAATTATAACGAAGCCATTATACTAGCACACACTCAGTGTACCTAGTGGCATCCTATACGTGGCTATTGGACTTTGCTATAGTCCCTCTAGTGCCAAGACATTTGCAGAGCGCATCTGCCTGCGTTGCACACTCCAACTAATTATAACGAAGCCATTTTACTAGCACACACTCAGTGTACCTAGTGGCATCCTATACGTGGCTATTGGACTTTGCTATAGTCCCTCTAGTGCCAAGACATTTGCAGAGCGCATCTGCCTGCGTTGCACACTCCAACTAATTATAACGAAGCCATTATACTAGCACACACTCAGTGTACCTAGTGGCATCCTATACGTGGCTATTGGACTTTGCTATAGTCCCTCTAGTGCCAAGACATTTGCAGAGCGCATCTGCCTGCGTTGCACACTCCAACTAATTATAACGAAGCCATTATACTAGCACACACTCAGTGTACCTAGTGGCATCCTATACGTGGCTATTGGACTTTGCTATAGTCCCACTAGGGCCAAGACATTTGCAGAGCACATCTGCCTGCATTGCACACTCCAAGTTTTTTAAACTAAGCAATTTTACTAGCAAACACTCAGTGTACCTAGTGGCATCCTATACGTGGCTATTGGACTTTACTATAGTCCCACTAGTGCAAAGACATTAGCAGAGCACATCTGCCTGCATTGCACACTCCAAGTTTTTTAAACTCAGCCATTATACTAGCAAACACACAGTGTACCTAGTGGCATCCTATACGTGGCTATTGGACTTTGCTATAGTCCCACTAGTGCCAAGACATTTGCAGAGCGCATCTGCCTGCGTTGCACACTCCAACTAATTATAACGAAGCCATTATACTAGCACACACTCAGTGTACCTAGTGGCATCCTATACGTGGCTATTGGACTTTGCTATAGTCCCACTAGTGCCAAGACATTTGCAGAGCGCATCTGCCTGCGTTGCACACTACAACAAATTATAACGAAGCCATTATACTAGCAAACACTCAGTGTACCTAGTGGCATCCTATACATGGCTATTGGACTTTGCTATAGTCCCACTAGTGCCAAGACATTTGCAGAGCGCATCTGCCTGCGTTGCACACTCCAACTAATTATAACGAAGCCATTATACTAGCAAACACTCAGTGTACCTAGTGGCATCCTATACGTGGCTATTGGACTTTGCTATAGTCCCACTAGTGCCAAGACATTTGCAGAGCGCATCTGCCTGCGTTGCACACTCCAACTAATTATAACGAAGCCATTATACTAGCAAACACTCAGTGTACCTAGTGGCATCCTATACGTGGCTATTGGACTTTGCTATAGTCCCACTAGTGCCAAGACATTTGCAGAGCGCATCTGCCTGCGTTGCACACTCCAACTAATTATAACGAAGCCATTATACTAGCACACACTCAGTGTACCTAGTGGCATCCTATACGTGGCTATTGGACTTTGCTATAGTCCCACTAGTGCCAAGACATTTGCAGAGCGCATCTGCCTGCGTTGCACACTACAACAAATTATAACGAAGCCATTATACTAGCAAACACTCAGTGTACCTAGTGGCATCCTATACGTGGCTATTGGACTTTGCTATAGTCCCACTAGTGCCAAGACATTTGCAGAGCGCATCTGCCTGCGTTGCACACTCCAACTAATTATAACGAAGCCATTATACTAGCACACACTCAGTGTACCTAGTGGCATCCTATACGTGGCTATTGGACTTTGCTATAGTCCCACTAGGGCCAAGACATTTGCAGAGCACATCTGCCTGCATTGCACACTCCAAGTTTTTTAAACTAAGCAATTTTACTAGCAAACACTCAGTGTACCTAGTTGCATCCTATACGTGGCTATTGGACTTTGCTATAGTCCCACTAGTGCAAAGACATTAGCAGAGCACATCTGCCTGCATTGCACACTCCAAGTTTTTTAAACTCAGCCATTATACTAGCAAACACACAGTGTACCTAGTGGCATCCTATACGTGGCTATTGGACTTTGCTATAGTCCCACTAGTGCCAAGACATTTGCAGAGCGCATCTGCCTGCGTTGCACACTCCAACTAATTATAACGAAGCCATTATACTAGCAAACACTCAGTGTACCTAGTGGCATCCTATACGTGGCTATTGGACTTTGCTATAGTCCCACTAGTGCCAAGACATTTGCAGAGCGCATCTGCCTGCGTTGCACACTCCAACTAATTATAACGAAGCCATTATACTAGCACACACTCAGTGTACCTAGTGGCATCCTATACGTGGCTATTGGACTTTGCTATAGTCCCTCTAGTGCCAAGACATTTGCAGAGCGCATCTGCCTGCGTTGCACACTCCAACTAATTATAACGAAGCCATTATACTAGCACACACTCAGTGTACCTAGTGGCATCCTATACGTGGCTATTGGACTTTGCTATAGTCCCTCTAGTGCCAAGACATTTGCAGAGCGCATCTGCCTGCGTTGCACACTCCAACTAATTATAACGAAGCCATTATACTAGCACACACTCAGTGTACCTAGTGGCATCCTATACGTGGCTATTGGACTTTGCTATAGTCCCTCTAGTGCCAAGACATTTGCAGAGCGCATCTGCCTGCGTTGCACACTCCAACTAATTATAACGAAGCCATTATACTAGCACACACTCAGTGTACCTAGTGGCATCCTATACGTGGCTATTGGACTTTGCTATAGTCCCTCTAGTGCCAAGACATTTGCAGAGCGCATCTGCCTGCGTTGCACACTCCAACTAATTATAACGAAGCCATTATACTAGCACACACTCAGTGTACCTAGTGGCATCCTATACGTGGCTATTGGACTTTGCTATAGTCCCACTAGGGCCAAGACATTTGCAGAGCACATCTGCCTGCATTGCACACTCCAAGTTTTTTAAACTAAGCAATTTTACTAGCAAACACTCAGTGTACCTAGTGGCATCCTATACGTGGCTATTGGACTTTGCTATAGTCCCACTAGTGCAAAGACATTAGCAGAGCACATCTGCCTGCATTGCACACTCCAAGTTTTTTAAACTCAGCCATTATACTAGCAAACACTCAGTGTACCTAGTGGCATCCTATACGTGGCTATTGGACTTTGCTATAGTCCCACTAGTGCCAAGACATTTGCAGAGCGCATCTGCCTGCGTTGCACACTCCAACTAATTATAACGAAGCCATTATACTAGCAAACACTCAGTGTACCTAGTGGCATCCTATACGTGGCTATTGGACTTTGCTATAGTCCCACTAGTGCCAAGACATTTGCAGAGCGCATCTGCCTGCGTTGCACACTCCAACTAATTATAACGAAGCCATTATACTAGCACACACTCAGTGTACCTAGTGGCATCCTATACGTGGCTATTGGACTTTGCTATAGTCCCTCTAGTGCCAAGACATTTGCAGAGCGCATCTGCCTGCGTTGCACACTCCAACTAATTATAACGAAGCCATTATACTAGCACACACTCAGTGTACCTAGTGGCATCCTATACGTGGCTATTGAACTTTGCTATAGTCCCTCTAGTGCCAAGACATTTGCAGAGCGCATCTGCCTGCGTTGCACACTCCAACTAATTATAACGAAGCCATTATACTAGCAATAACTAAGTGTACCTAGTGGCATCCTATACGTGGCTTTTGGACTTTGCTATAGTCCCACTAGTGCAAAGACATTAGCAGAGCACATCTGCCTGCATTGCACACTCCAAGTTTTTTAAACTCAGCCATTATACTAGCAAACACACAGTGTACCTAGTGGCATCCTATACGTGGCTATTGGACTTTGCTATAGTCCCACTAGTGCCAAGACATTTGCAGAGCGCATCTGCCTGCGTTGCACACTCCAACTAATTATAACGAAGCCATTATACTAGCAAACACTCAGTGTACCTAGTGGCATCCTATACGTGGCTATTGGACTTTGCTATAGTCCCACTAGTGCCAAGACATTTGCAGAGCACATCTGCCTGCGTTGCACACTCCAACTAATTATAACGAAGCCATTATACTAGCAAACACTCAGTGTACCTAGTGGCATCCTATACGTGGCTATTGGACTTTGCTATAGTCCCACTAGTGCCAAGACATTTGCAGCACGTCTGCCTGCGTTGCACACTCCAACGAATTATAACTAAGTTACATTGTCAGGGATATTTTTTCTTTATTATTCTGCTGTTAATAAAGCTAGACCACCACTGCAATCTTCACCACCTCTCAATTTTTACTACCTCATTTTCAGTCCACAATCTTGTCGCAATCAACATGAGTGGCAAAATGACAGATGCTGGTGGAAAGGGGAAGAGGCGTGGTGGAAAAGGCAAAAAATGTTTTGTCAGTGGGGAAGGTGGCAAAGCTCCATTATCATCTGCTGAAGATAGACCATCTACTAGCAAAAGTAAGATGTCTACTACTTATTGTGGACAATCCGATGTGCTCCCTTTTTTACGGACACGAACAAGAGGAACAAAGGTAGATGATGGGCAAAAAAGGAAAATGCTTGAATGGATCTCAAGTGGTCCAACAAGTGCCCTCTCAGCCACTTCAAGTACCGCATCCAAAAAACACCATTCCTCTGAGTTGTCATCCCAATCACACTTGATTTCTCCCAGCTCTGAAGTCTCCATCAGCCCTGCACAGTATGGTGGAACTGAGATGGCTGAGTCTGCAGAGCTGTTCAGTCACACTATAGCCTGGGAATCAGAGGTCTGCTCCCAAGCTACAGTGAGTACAGAACAGGAAATGGTCTGCAGTGATGCCCAGAACCTTTGTGACTCAGATTCAGGCCGTGAGGACCAAGTTTCTGAGCATAATGTTGACCCTTTGTCACAAACTGTAACACCTGTGGTTATAGACAATGAGGAACATACTGATGAAGATGAGACGCAGATACCCGATTGGGATGACAACTTAAATATTCGGTCAGGGCAAGAAGAGGCTCGGTCTGAGGGGGAGGGGAGTGCAAACACAACAATTGATGATGACGTTCTAGATCCCACCTACTGTCAACCCCCAGTCAGGCACTCGAGGAGGTCAACAGAGGCGGTGGAGGAGGATGCAACCGACGACGAAGTTACCTTGCGCCTTCCTGGACAGAGTCGGAGCACTGGTAGCACGTCTACAACTGCATCCTCAGCCACCACTCTGCCTATGAGCATTATTCGGGGTGGATCAACAGGTCGCATGGCCTCTAAGCCTTGCCTAGCCTGGGCCTTTTTTCACATCGAAAAAGATCGCCCAACTCATGTGATATGTAACATTTGTCATGATTCTGTTAGTAGAGGTCAAAACCTCAGCAGTTTGACAACTTCTTCCATGAATCGTCACATGAATAAATATCATAAGTCCCGGTGGGAAGCTCACCGTGCTGCAATGCCGGCTAGCGGAGCGAACCATCCACCGCCCGCCCCTTCCAGTGCATCCGCGCGCTCTTCATCTTCTAGGACTGTGGGGACAGCTGTCACACCTGTTTTTCCACGCAAAACTTCCACCACTGTAACCGCAACAGGCAGTTTGCTTGTAAGGTCGTCAGTTAGTTTGGAAGGGGAAACAAGTGATTGTGTACAGCTCTCTCAGACATCGATAGCACCAACGTTGGATGAAGGCAACATCATGTCTCCGCCTGCACTTTCCTCACAAACCTGCATTTTTCCAGGGACACCCTACTCAACACCGTCTACACACAGCAGCCAGATCTCTGTCCCTCAGATGTGGTCAAATAAAAGGCCACTTCCTCCGACCCATGACAAAGCTAAGAGGTTGACTCTATCCCTCTGTAAGCTGTTGGCTACCGAAATGCTGCCTTTCCGCCTAGTGGACACACAGGATTTTAGAGACCTTATGTCTGTCGCTGTGCCCCAGTACCAGATGCCTAGTCGCCACTACTTCTCTAAGAAAGGTGTGCCCGCGCTACACCAGCATGTCGCACACAACATCACCGCTTCCTTGAGAAACTCTGTGTGTGAACGGGTGCATTTCACCACCGATACTTGGACCAGTAAGCATGGACAGGGACGTTACATGTCGCTGACTGGGCACTGGGTTACTATGGTGATAGATGGTGAAGGGTCTGCTGCACAAGTCTTGCCGTCCCCACGACTTGTGTGTCA
The DNA here is from genome assembly GCF_048569485.1 of Anomaloglossus baeobatrachus. Taxonomy (NCBI): domain Eukaryota; kingdom Metazoa; phylum Chordata; class Amphibia; order Anura; family Aromobatidae; genus Anomaloglossus; species Anomaloglossus baeobatrachus. The sequence continues at coordinate 617,265,197 of NC_134354.1, read as the reverse complement.
ATCCTCTGTCTGTCCAAGTTCCGCAACAGCTTCTGCATCCTCCACCTCATCTGGGTCCTCCACCTCCGCCCCAAGCCTGCCTGGTCAGGCCACCAGCGTTCTCACTGCGCAGAAGGAATCACGCACGCCTCATTACTATGCTGGCAGCCGAGCGCAACGGCATCAGGCGGTCTTTAGCTTGACATGTCTTGGTAATAAGAGTCACACAGCTGAGGAGTTGTGGTCAGCTCTGCGGTCCGAGTTTAATAAATGGTTGTCTCCACTCAACCTGCAGCCTGGTAAGGCCGTGTGCGACAATGCTGCAAACCTGGGTGCGGCCCTTCGCCTGGGCAAGGTGACACACGTACCTTGTATGGCTCACGTGTTGAACCTTGTCGTGCAGCAATTTTTAACACACTATCCCGGCCTAGATGGCCTTCTGAACAGGGCACGAAAACTGTCTGCTCACTTCCGGCGTTCAAGCGCCGCAGCTGAGCGACTTGCATCGCTCCAGAAGTCTTTCGGCCTGCCGGTTCATCGCCTGAAATGCGATGTGGCGACACGCTGGAATTCAACTCTCCACATGTTACAGCGACTGTGGCAGCACCGCCGTGCCCTGGTGCAATACGTCATGACGTATAGCCTGGGCCAACGAGATGCAGAGGTGGGGCAGATCACCCTGATGGAGTGGTCTCAGATCAAGGACCTATGCACCCTTCTGCACAGTTTCGACATGGCGACGAATATGTTTAGCTCTGACAATGCCATTATCAGCATGACGATTCCAGTCATTTACATGCTGGAGCACACGCTAAACACTATTCGGAGTCAGGGGGTGGGACAACATGAAGGGGAGGAACTACAGGAGGATTCATATGTGCAAGGGACAACAACATCACCAAGATCCAGACGTTCATCATCACCAACGCAGCAGGCATGGGACCATGGGGAACAGGGATCGACAAGGGCGCATAGTAGCAGGCGAAATGTTGAGCAAGGTGCAGGAGAACATGAAGAAATGGAGGACGAACTGTCCATGGACATGGAAGACTCAGCGGATGAGGGAGACCTTGGTCAAATTTCAGTTGAAAGAGGTTGGGGGGAGATGTCAGAGGAAGAAAGAACGGTTAGCACCTCTATGCCACAAACACAGCGTGGACTTGGTCCGCATGGCTGCGCAAGACACACGAGTGCCTTCTTGTTGCACTACCTCCAACATGACAGTCGTATTGTCAAAATTAGAAGTGATGATGACTACTGGATTGCCACACTATTAGATCCCCGGTACAAGTCCAAATTTTGTGACATAATTCCAGCCATAGAAAGGGAAGCACGTATGCAGGAGTATCAGCAGAAGCTGTTACTCGATCTTAGCTCGGCTTTTCCACCAAACAACCGTGCAGGTGCAGGGAGGGAATCTCCCAGTTGTAACTTGACAAACATGGGACGGTCTCGTCATCTTCACCAGTCTACCCGTACCAGTAGGACCGTATCTGGTGCCGGTAACAGCAATTTTATGGAATCTTTTCATAATTTTTTTAGACCCTCTTTTGCAAGGCCACCAGAGACAACAAGTCTGACACATACTCAACGGCTGGAGAGGATGATACAGGAGTATCTCCAAATGAACATCGATGCCATGACTGTGCAACTGGAGCCTTGCTCCTTTTGGGCTTCAAACATAGAAAAATGGCCAGAGCTCTCCAGTTACGCCTTGGAGATTTTGTCGTGTCCAGCTGCCAGCGTTGTCTCTGAATGTGTATTCAGTGCTGCTGGGTGTGTGCTGACAGATAAGCGCACGCGTCTGTCCAGTGACAATGTGGACAGACTGACGTTCATCAAAATGAACAAGTCATGGATCCAGAAGGAATTTACTACCCCTGTGTCATCCTGGGGAGAGTAAATGCTTGTGGATTTGGAATGTGCTTGATGCAAATCAAAACATCCTGTTTGCAACTAGGGCCCAAGTGCTGCCACTGATGGGGTGGGTGTCTGTGTGGCCCAATTTTTGGAAAAAAGGGAGACTCCGCTTGGAGTAACCCTTGCTTGCTGTGTTTTTAAAAGAAGCCAAGATGAACAGAGCTGGGATCAGGAAAGACTTTGCTACCTACCCCGGTGTCATCCTGGGGACGGATAAGAATGGCGTATTTTTGAATGTGCTTGATGCAAATCTAGCTGTGAAGTGTACAACTGGGGCACAACTGCTGCCACTGAAGGGGTGGGTGTGTGTGGGCCCAATTTTTGGAAAAAAGGGAGACTCCGCTTGGAGTAACCCTTGCTTGCTGTGTTTTTAAAAGAAGCCAAGATGAACAGAGCTGGGATCAGGAAAGACTTTGCTACCTACCCCGGTGTCATCCTGGGGACGGATAAGAATGGCGTATTTTTGAATGTGCTTGATGCTAATCAAAACATCCTGTTTGCAACTAGGGCCCAAGTGCTGCCACTGATGGGGTGGGTGTCTGTGTGGCCCAATTTTTGGAAAAAAGGGAGACTCCGCTTGGAGTAACCCTTGCTTGCTGTGTTTTTAAAAGAAGCCAAGATGAACAGAGCTGGGATCAGGAAAGACTTTGCTACCTACCCCGGTGTCATCCTGGGGACGGCTAAGAATGGCGTATTTTTGAATGTGCTTGATGCAAATCTAGCTGTGAAGTGTACAACTGGGGCACAACTGCTGCCACTGAAGGGGTGGGTGTGTGTGGGCCCAATTTTTGGAAAAAAGGGAGACTCCGTTTGGAGTAACCCTTGCTTACATTGTTTTTAAAAGAAGCCAAGATGAACAAGTCATGGATCAGCAAAGACTTTATCTACGTACCCCGGTGTCATCCTGGGGACGGATAAGAATGGCGTATTTTTGAATGTGCTTGATGCAAATCAAAACATCCTGTTTGCAACTAGGGCCCAAGTGCTGCCACTGATGGGGTGGGTGTCTGTGTGGCCCAATTTTTGGAAAAAAGGGAGACTCCGCTTGGAGTAACCCTTGCTTGCTGTGTTTTTAAAAGAAGCCAAGATGAACAGAGCTGGGATCAGGAAAGACTTTGCTACCTACCCCGGTGTCATCCTGGGGACGGATAAGAATGGCGTATTTTTGAATGTGCTTGATGCAAATCTAGCTGTGAAGTGTACAACTGGGGCACAACTGCTGCCACTGAAGGGGTGGGTGTGTGTGGGCCCAATTTTTGGAAAAAAGGGAGACTCCGCTTGGAGTAACCCTTGCTTGCTGTGTTTTTAAAAGAAGCCAAGATGAACAGAGCTGGGATCAGGAAAGACTTTGCTACCTACCCCGGTGTCATCCTGGGGACGGATAAGAATGGCGTATTTTTGAATGTGCTTGATGCTAATCAAAACATCCTGTTTGCAACTAGGGCCCAAGTGCTGCCACTGATGGGGTGGGTGTCTGTGTGGCCCAATTTTTGGAAAAAAGGGAGACTCTGCTTGGAGTAACCCTTGCTTGCTGTGTTTTTAAAAGAAGCCAAGATGAACAGAGCTGGGATCAGGAAAGACTTTGCTACCTACCCCGGTGTCATCCTGGGGACGGCTAAGAATGGCGTATTTTTGAATGTGCTTGATGCAAATCTAGCTGTGAAGTGTACAACTGGGGCACAACTGCTGCCACTGAAGGGGTGGGTGTGTGTGGGCCCAATTTTTGGAAAAAAGGGAGACTCCGCTTGGAGTAACCCTTGCTTGCTGTGTTTTTAAAAGAAGCCAAGATGAAAAGAGCTGGGATCAGGAAAGACTTTGCTACCTACCCCGGTGTCATCCTGGGGACGGATAAGAATGGCGTATTTTTGAATGTGCTTGATGCAAATCTAGCTGTGAAGTGTACAACTGGGGCACAACTGCTGCCACTGAAGGGGTGGGTGTGTGTGGGCCCAATTTTTGGAAAAAAGGGAGACTCCGCTTGGAGTAACCCTTGCTTGCTGTGTTTTTAAAAGAAGCCAAGATGAACAGAGCTGGGATCAGGAAAGACTTTGCTACCTACCCCGGTGTCATCCTGGGGACGGATAAAAATGGCGTATTTTTGAATGTGCTTGATGCAAATCTAGCTGTGAAGTGTACAACTGGGGCACAACTGCTGCCACTGAAGGGGTGGGTGTGTGTGGGCCCAATTTTTGGAAAAAAGGGAGACTCCGCTTGGAGTAACCCTTGCTTGCTGTGTTTTTAAAAGAAGCCAAGATGAACAGAGCTGGGATCAGGAAAGACTTTGCTACCTACCCCGGTGTCATCCTGGGACGGATAAGAATGGCGTATTTTTGAATGTGCTTGATGCAAATCAAAACATCCTGTTTGCAACTAGGGCCCAAGTGCTGCCACTGATGGGGTGGGTGTCTGTGTGGCCCAATTTTTGGAAAAAAAGGGAGACTCCGCTTGGAGTAACCCTTGCTTACATTGTTTTTAAAAGAAGCCAAGATGAACAAGTCATGGATCAGCAAAGACTTTATCTACGTACCCCGGTGTCATCCTGGGGACGGATAAGAATGGCGTATTTTTGAATGTGCTTGATGCAAATCAAAACATCCTGTTTGCAACTAGGGCCCAAGTGCTGCCACTGATGGGGTGGGTGTCTGTGTGGCCCAATTTTTGGAAAAAAGGGAGACTCCGCTTGGAGTAACCCTTGCTTGCTGTGTTTTTAAAAGAAGCCAAGATGAACAGAGCTGGGATCAGGAAAGACTTTGCTACCTACCCCGGTGTCATCCTGGGGACGGATAAGAATGGCGTATTTTTGAATGTGCTTGATGCAAATCTAGCTGTGAAGTGTACAACTGGGGCACAACTGCTGCCACTGAAGGGGTGGGTGTGTGTGGGCCCAATTTTTGGAAAAAAGGGAGACTCCGCTTGGAGTAACCCTTGCTTGCTGTGTTTTTAAAAGAAGCCAAGATGAACAGAGCTGGGATCAGGAAAGACTTTGCTACCTACCCCGGTGTCATCCTGGGGACGGATAAGAATGGCGTATTTTTGAATGTGCTTGATGCAAATCAAAACATCCTGTTTGCAACTAGGGCCCAAGTGCTGCCACTGATGGGGTGGGTGTCTGTGTGGCCCAATTTTTGGAAAAAAAGGGAGACTCCGCTTGGAGTAACCCTTGCTTACATTGTTTTTAAAAGAAGCCAAGATGAACAAGTCATGGATCAGCAAAGACTTTATCTACGTACCCCGGTGTCATCCTGGGGACGGATAAGAATGGCGTATTTTTGAATGTGCTTGATGCAAATCAAAACATCCTGTTTGCAACTAGGGCCCAAGTGCTGCCACTGATGGGGTGGGTGTCTGTGTGGCCCAATTTTTGGAAAAAAGGGAGACTCCGCTTGGAGTAACCCTTGCTTGCTGTGTTTTTAAAAGAAGCCAAGATGAACAGAGCTGGGATCAGGAAAGACTTTGCTACCTACCCCGGTGTCATCCTGGGGACGGATAAGAATGGCGTATTTTTGAATGTGCTTGATGCAAATCTAGCTGTGAAGTGTACAACTGGGGCACAACTGCTGCCACTGAAGGGGTGGGTGTGTGTGGGCCCAATTTTTGGAAAAAAGGGAGACTCCGCTTGGAGTAACCCTTGCTTGCTGTGTTTTTAAAAGAAGCCAAGATGAACAGAGCTGGGATCAGGAAAGACTTTGCTACCTACCCCGGTGTCATCCTGGGGACGGATAAGAATGGCGTATTTTTGAATGTGCTTGATGCTAATCAAAACATCCTGTTTGCAACTAGGGCCCAAGTGCTGCCACTGATGGGGTGGGTGTCTGTGTGGCCCAATTTTTGGAAAAAAGGGAGACTCCGCTTGGAGTAACCCTTGCTTGCTGTGTTTTTAAAAGAAGCCAAGATGAACAGAGCTGGGATCAGGAAAGACTTTGCTACCTACCCCGGTGTCATCCTGGGGACGGCTAAGAATGGCGTATTTTTGAATGTGCTTGATGCAAATCTAGCTGTGAAGTGTACAACTGGGGCACAACTGCTGCCACTGAAGGGGTGGGTGTGTGTGGGCCCAATTTTTGGAAAAAAGGGAGACTCCGCTTGGAGTAACCCTTGCTTGCTGTGTTTTTAAAAGAAGCCAAGATGAACAGAGCTGGGATCAGGAAAGACTTTGCTACCTACCCCGGTGTCATCCTGGGGACGGATAAGAATGGCGTATTTTTGAATGTGCTTGATGCAAATCTAGCTGTGAAGTGTACAACTGGGGCACAACTGCTGCCACTGAAGGGGTGGGTGTGTGTGGGCCCAATTTTTGGAAAAAAGGGAGACTCCGCTTGGAGTAACCCTTGCTTGCTGTGTTTTTAAAAGAAGCCAAGATGAACAGAGCTGGGATCAGGAAAGACTTTGCTACCTACCCCGGTGTCATCCTGGGGACGGATAAGAATGGCGTATTTTTGAATGTGCTTGATGCAAATCTAGCTGTGAAGTGTACAACTGGGGCACAACTGCTGCCACTGAAGGGGTGGGTGTGTGTGGGCCCAATTTTTGGAAAAAAGGGAGACTCCGCTTGGAGTAACCCTTGCTTGCTGTGTTTTTAAAAGAAGCCAAGATGAACAGAGCTGGGATCAGGAAAGACTTTGCTACCTACCCCGGTGTCATCCTGGGGACGGATAAGAATGGCGTATTTTTGAATGTGCTTGATGCAAATCAAAACATCCTGTTTGCAACTAGGGCCCAAGTGCTGCCACTGATGGGGTGGGTGTCTGTGTGGCCCAATTTTTGGAAAAAAAGGGAGACTCCGCTTGGAGTAACCCTTGCTTACATTGTTTTTAAAAGAAGCCAAGATGAACAAGTCATGGATCAGCAAAGACTTTATCTACGTACCCCGGTGTCATCCTGGGGACGGATAAGAATGGCGTATTTTTGAATGTGCTTGATGCAAATCAAAACATCCTGTTTGCAACTAGGGCCCAAGTGCTGCCACTGATGGGGTGGGTGTCTGTGTGGCCCAATTTTTGGAAAAAAGGGAGACTCCGCTTGGAGTAACCCTTGCTTGCTGTGTTTTTAAAAGAAGCCAAGATGAACAGAGCTGGGATCAGGAAAGACTTTGCTACCTACCCCGGTGTCATCCTGGGGACGGATAAGAATGGCGTATTTTTGAATGTGCTTGATGCAAATGTAGCTGTGAAGTGTACAACTGGGGCACAAGTGCTGCCACTGAAGGGGTGGGTGTGTGTGTGGCCCAATTTTTGGAAAAAAGGGAGACTCCGCTTGGAGTCACCTTGCGGTGTTTTACATGATTTTAGAAGGGCGTGCCATGCCTATATCTGTGTGTCCTCCTCTTTTTCCTTGTCCAGCTGTTTTGTTTTCGCATGAGTATATGTCCTTGTCACTTTCCAATGTGTTTGAGTTGTTTGTCACCTTTAGGACACCTTTGAGGGTGTTTTCTAGGTGTTTTTCTGTGTTTGTGATTGCCTGCCATTGTTTCCTATGCAGTTCGAGTTCGGTTCGTCGAACGTTCGACGAACCGAACTCGAACGGGAGGTCCGTTCGGCGAACCAACCTCGAGCCGAACCGCGACCGGTTCGCTCATCTCTACACTTAAGTTGTGTCTGTGTCCAAATTTGGCAAAATAATTTCTGCCATAGAAAGGGATGCACATATGCAGGAGTATCAGCAGAAGCTGTTACACAATCTTAGATCAGCTTTTCCACTAAACACCAGTGGTGCACAGAATGAATCTCACCGCTTTCTCATGGCTAGGAGGACATGGTCTTTTACTTCTGAGGGACCAAGGGCTGGGTGCTGTGCTGAGACAGCATTGAGTACGGTGTCCCTGCAGAGTTGCAAATTTGGTCATATACTAAATGAGTGGAAAAAGGTCAGATGCTTGTGGAAAGGGGAACAGGCGTGTTGGAAAGGGAAAAAAGTTTGTGTCCGTGGAGTTGGTGGTAAAGCAACAGTAACATCTGCTGAAGAAACACCATCTGTTACGGGGGGACTGGCAGATTAGGATAAGGTGGTATATTATATATCCCAATCACCAGTCGGGATCCAACGTGCTCCCAGATCGAAAAGGGGATGCTGGAACAAATCCATTTTTCAGTTCGCAATTCTATAAGTGGACAGGTCCATGTAACTACGGATACTTGGATGAGTAAGCATGGTTAGAGATAGTATATTTTTATCTGTAAAATTGGTAAAAGTAGTGGCGGCTAGACTTGAGGCACCAGGCATTCAAGCGCATATCCCACCACCGTCGGTCAGTATTACTTCCTCCTTCTACTCTGCTTCCTTCACCTCTTCCACCTCATTCTCATCTGGTCAGAGTAAAACCTGCACCACCAACTTCAGCACAACCAGGGGTAATCAACAGCAGGCCATTCTTAAACTAATCTGCCTCAGGGACAAACCTCACACTACGTAAGAGGTGTAGGCATAAAACAACAGATGAATGGCTGTTGAATGTGAACCTACAATTCGGCCTGGTGGTGTATGGTAATGGCCGAATTGTAGGTTCACATTCAACAGCCATTCATCTGTTGTTTTATGCCCACACCTCATATCTCTGGATCTAGGTGGCTTGACACACATCCCTTGCATGGTGCATGTGCTGGTTTTTGGTGATGAAGAGCTTCTTTAAAAATTACCCACATACATCAGAGCTTCTGCGAAAATGTGGCAATATGTGACATTTTCCGTATTTTCACCCTGATGCTGCTCACCTGTGTGGATTACAAAGTCACTTATTGGTTCTTACTCACTGCCTCATATTTAATGTACTTGTTATGCCCTTGACCTATCAGAAGCTTCCAAAGACAAGACATCATCACATGAGCTGTCCTATATTGTTTAAAGTCAAATCAGAAGATGGAACCAGGTATCCTGTCGCACCACACCAGGATGTAATAAATGATTCCAAGTCTTTATTATTTATGCACAGGTCAACACATTTCGGAGGTTGCAGCCTCCTTCCTCAGGACAACAGGCAAGAACATAAATAATCTCCAAATTAATTTATTACTTCTCGGTGTGGTGATAGTGCAGCAGGATACCCGGTTTCTTCTTCTGATTTTACTCTACTTTGCTCGGGGCTGCAGCTGTTCCCCTTTATATATCGCTGATATAGGAATTGTGACTTAAGGCCGCTTTACACGCTGCGACATCGCTCAAGCGATCTCGTTGGGGTCACGGAATTTGTGACGCACATCCGGTCGCTTTAGCAATGCCATTGCGTGTGACATTTTTAAACGATTTTGCATCGTTGCAAAAACGTGCAAAATCGCTCATCGGTGACATGGGGGTCCCTTCTCAAATATCGTTGCTGCAGCAGTAACGAAGTTGTTCCTCGTTCCTGCGGCAGCACACATTGGTACGTGTGACACCGCAGGAACGAGGAATGAGGAACCTCTCCTTACCTGTCTCCCGCCCGCAATGCGGAAGGAAGGAGGTGGGCGGGATGTTCGTCCCGCTCATCTCCGCCCCTCCGCTTCTATTGGGCGGCGGTTCAGTGACGCAGCTATGACGTCGCAGTGATGCTGAACGAACCGCCCCCTTAGAAAGGAGGCGTTTTGCTGGTCACAGTGACGTCACAGGGCAGGTAAGTAGTGTGACAGGTCTGGGTGATGTTGTGCGCCACGGGCAGAGTTTTGCCCATGTCGCACAACCGATGGGGGCGGGTACCCACGCTAGCGATATCGGTCACGATATCGCAGCGTGTAAAGCGGCCTTTACACAACTACCCTAGGTGAGTTCCTCACTACTATTAACCAATTTTGTTATCTGGTAAGACCCTATTGAGCTTCTCTTCCACAGTTCTATCCTCTATATTGTTTAAAGGCAAAGTAATCTTAGAGTATGTAAATTTTTGACTTTGCAGAAATTATTAAAAATGCCTTAAAACATACTCTCTCACATTATTCTGGCATTTGGCAAATATACATAATTTTGGTAATACTAATTGACCTAAAATGGGAAAGTTTTATTTTGATTTAATGTCAGATAGTGAGAAAAACATGCGTATGTGTCTTTTTAGATAGTGTATGTAAACTTATTGTTTCAACTGTACATACTGTATGTGATGCAGTGTTTGTTGCACGACATTTATGTTGTCATGAATGGCACAGGACTGCTTGAAATATAATCTGCAATAGGTATTCTTTATAGTGTGGAATTAGAAAAAAATTTACTGAAATCTACAGCTAGCAAAATCATGTATATGAAGGTTAAGTAGCATAAATGATATGCATTACACATGGAAGACACAATGCATGTATATGATTCCATAATAAATTTACTTGTGCTTTTTATGAACTTTTTTACAAGACAACTATAGGAAACTGCAAGGGGACTTTGTTATGTCACTGTTGAGGACAACCCTCCTTATATACTTCTACTTCTTTGTAATAAATAATTTCCTTCTCTTCCACCCTAGAGCACCAAGAAATGAGCACAACTGAAGAAGAACAATGTTAGTCATAATACCCCTACACGTCTTTTCATCACCGGAGCACTTTTAATATTAATCTAGTCCAGTGCGCCTTATAGTCAAGTATGCCTTACAATCTGAAAAATATCATAATTATTTATTTAGTTAGCAGTTCTGTAATAAAGGATGGCACAAAAATGTATGTTTTATTATTTCTTTTGTTAAATTGAACACTGCATTGTGCTTTAGTGCAAGATAATCACTTATTTTGCTTTATTTTTGTTTATTTTTTTATATTTGTTTTTTTTTCTATATTATTAAGCATGCATGTGATGGGCTCTAGAGAAAGAAAAAACATATAACCAGTATACTAATAATATAACATAGGAGAAAGAGAGAGAGAGAGAGAGAGAGAGAGAGAGAGAGAGAGAGAGAGAGAGAGAAAGAAAGAATGACTATTAAAAAAAAAATGTTATAATACTTTTTGAATAATGACACTGCAGTTTGACTTAGGTACTGTAAATAGGTTGGTTTATATTGTGATTGCTTTACTTATTTCACTTTTCCAAAAAAATATAAATGGGCTTTGAAATCTATTTTTTTTTTAAAAAAAAACCTCTATTTATGTGGGATTTGGTAAAGCCAAGTGCCTCTGCATAGAACTTATATTGCTTAGGTTCTCAATACAGACATCGGGAGAACTCTTCTGTCCCAAACTACTATTTCATTGACACTCATAAAGTCCATAGGCGTTGGCTTCTATGATTGTGTAACATAATGACACGAGTTTTGCTAAACTTTTTTTTTTGTGGCATTCCCCAATTTTGCAGACTCTATCAGCAAGATGAATATCTAGTCAATATTTCTAACTATGACATACTGATAATACCTGAACTATTGACGATGAAACAGTGTCACAGAATTTTATAATTTGTTGTCATTTGTCACACAATGGAAAAGAAACTCCGACAGTATAAGATATTCAGGTTTGACAAAGTAAGATAAGTGACCTATTTGACTTTTTCCTAAATATACAGTACAAGAATCCAAGCCATTCACGAGAACAAAAAGATTATTAGATTTCACAATCATCAGAATCCCAATGATCTACTTTACAGTACTTCATAGTCATCAGCTAATGTATATTGCTTTAAGACGATGTAAAATGTGTTTAAATGGTGCAATAATGAACAGAGCTTTGGACATTCGGGTTCACCGGCAGCCTGATTTTCAATAATCATTTTATACGGTACTCGAATTTCCCTGTAACTTGACCCTGAACCTTGAACTCTATGTCAAGTGAATGGAGACCTGAACTTCTTTACTGTAAAATGACTGTAAAATGGTCATAGTAAAGCCTAGAAGGCTACAGAAGGAAGAATAATGGGGGTAATTGCCCTGCAAACATGTGAATATAGAAAAATAAAAAAATACCAATGACGTGCACTCCCCACTCTTTTGATAAAAAAAGCAGGTAAAAAAAAATAATGAGGGCTGCAACCCTTAGCTGTCTGCTTTACCTTGGCTGGTCATCAAAAATAGAGGGGAACCCATGCAATTTTTCTAAAATTATTTAAATAAATAATTTAAAAAAAGTCATGGTCTTTGCCATATTTTTGATAATCCAAAATAAAGTAGACAGCTGGGGTCTGATATGATTAGATTAAGAAAACCCATGGCTTTTTGACCTCTCATAGCCTAAAAATAGCAGCCTTTAGCCGCCCCACAAGTGGTGCATGCATTAGATGGTCAAATTCTGGTGCTATGTATGTATCTTTTCTGCCAGTAAAATCAGATTTGGTGCTGGAATTTATACATCAAATTCTTGCACCAAATCTGTATCTCCTAGCAAAAAGACCATCCATACCACATCGCGTTTTGATGCGTTTTTTGCCTGGAGATGCAGTATTAAATTCCAACACCAAATCTTCATCTCTTGTCCAAAAAAACAAGCTTTTCTGTCAGGAACTGCAGGACTCATTTAACTCAGTGAGTTCACCTGAGCTGAGGTCACTGAGTTCAATGAGTTGACCTAGGTGAGTTTCCCTGTTATAACAGGTAGCGAAATGTGTCACCTTCCAGCAATGACTGCAGGTAAACTCAGTGACATCACCGCTCCCAGCTGCGGCTCAGTCAGTGTCTGTCTCATGTTATCTAGTGATCCAGCAGGCTGTGACTTCAGTATGTAGAAGAGCCGAGATTGTCAATGAATGTTGTGCTGTGGGATACGTAGGACCTGGGAGATCTGGGGTTACTAAATTGGCGAATGAGGGTATTTTTTGTAGTTTTTTTCAAGTAGAGTACTCTGTGTTTTGTGTTTGCTTCTTTTGACTTTCAGGGTTAGTAATGGTGGTCTTATAGACTTCTCATTATTGCTAATCGAGGTTTAGTGGCAGCTGTGATTTTTGACAAATCACAGCTGTCATTAACCCCTTATATTACACTGATTGCTACCGCACCAGGGCAATTGGGATATGCCGGTTAAAGTGACAGAATTGTTCCATCTAATTGATGCAACAATTCTGAGGTGGCTGCAGGCTGCTATTTTTAGTTTGGAGGGAAAAAACCATGGGCCTCCCCAGGCTGAGAATACCATCCCAAGGCTGTCAGCTTTACCTTTGCTGGGTATCTAAATTGGGTGAACTAGACATCACTTTTTTTCTATTATTCAATTAAATAATTTTTAAAAAGCCACATGGGGTCCCTCATATTTAGATACACAGTCAAAATAATGTGCACAGCTGGGGCTAAAGGCTGTAGCCATCGGCATAATCTGTGCTGGGTATCACAATATAGGGGACCCTATGCCATTGTTTTAATTAATTAATTTATTTTTATACACTACTATAGGAACACAGACGGCATGTTTGATTCCAATCAATCATAGACGCTGTTACAGAGGGTGGGGATGTGGTCTGACTGCAATCAATCGCCGATGCTGGGACTGACAGTGGATGGGGAAGCAGTGAATATGCATGAGAGCTAATGATCAGACCTGGAAACAGTGTTACAGCCATGGGGAAGGTCAATAAGTACACTGGGTGCAGACGTATTAGGCATATTGTATTTTAGCGGATTTTTATATTATTGATCAACAACTATGTTCTCAATCAACCCAAAAGACATAAATATCAAAGCTTAATATTTTTGGAAGTTGGAGTGGGCTTTTTTTTAGATTTGGCTATCTTAGGAGGATATCTGTTTGTGCAGGTAACTATTATTGTGCAGACGTATTATGCAACTTAATAAGAACCAAATATATTCCCATATCACTTGTTTATTTTCACAAGGTAAACCAATGTAACTGCACAAAACTTAGAAATGAACATTTCTGGCATGCAAACAAAAACCCCCTAAAAATAGTGACCAACATAGCCACCTTTCTTTATGATGACACTCAACAGCCTACCATCCATAGATTCTGTCAGTTGCTTGATCTATTTACGATCAATATTGCGTGCAGCAGTCACCACAGCCTCCCAGACACTGTTCCGAGGGGTGTACTGTTTTCCCTCCCTGTAGATCTTACATTTTATGAGGGACCACAGGTTCTCTATGGAATTCAGATAAGGTGAACAAGCTGGCCATGTCATCATTTTTTAATCTTTTAGACCTTTACTGGCCAGCCAAGCTGTGGAGTAGTTGGATGCATGTGATGGAGCATTATCCTGCATGAAAATCGGGGAGAGGGGGGGGGGTTAACGATACCAACTTCTTCCTGTACCACTGCTTGAAGAAGTTGTCTTCCAGAAACTGGCAGTAGGTCTGGGGGTTGAGTTTCACTCCATCCTCAACCCAAAAAGGTCCCACAAGTTCATCTTTGATGATACCAGCCCATAACAGTACCCCACCTCCACAATGCTGGCGTCTGAGTCGGAGTGGAGCTCTCTGCCCTTTATTGATCCAGCCTCTGGCCCATCCATCTGGCCCATCAAGAGTCACTCTCATTTCATCAGTCCATAAAACCTTTGAAAAATCATTCCTAAGATATTTCTTGGCCCAGTCTTGACGTTTTATATTATGTTTCTTGTTCAAAGGTGGTCATTTTTCAGCCTTCCTTACCTTGGCCATCTCCCTGAGAATGCAAACCTTGTGCTTTTTGATACTCCAGTAACATTGCAGTTCTGAAATATGGCCAAACATGTGGCAAATGGCATCTTGGCAGCTTCACTCTTGTTTTTCCTTAATTCATGGGCAGTTATTTTGCACATTTTTTGTCCAAGACGCTTTTTGCGAACCTCTTGGCTATTTGCCATGAAACACTTGATTGTTCGGTGATCACGCTTCAAAATTTTGGCAATTTCAAGACTGCTGCATCCCTCTGCAAGACATCTCACAATTTTGGACTTTTCAGAGCCCGCCAAATTTCTCTTCTGATCCATTTTACCAGAGGAAAGGAAGTTGCCTAATAAGTCTTCCCCCTTTACATAGGGTTTTGATGTCATTACACCACACACATTACAGAGATGCACATCACTTCATTTACTTAATTGGTAGTTGTCTCTCAAGCCTATACAGCTTGGAGTAGGACAACATGTATAAAAGGTATCAAATGATCATAATACTCATTTGCCTAATAAGTCTACACACAGTGTATAACTGTCCTGCTTAATTCCTTTTTTTTTTTTTTCTTTTTTTTTAATTTCTATCATTATCATCTGGGTGTTTTCATTACTTTATATCTCAATTAAACATAATACTTTTGTGTCCTATGCATTCATATGTGATTTGTTCCTGTGTATTAAAAGATGCATTTTTAATGATTTTGCATTACACTATGACTATAGGCAGTACTACCAGAAACGCATCAGTTTTTAGCTGCAGAGAAGGATCCATTTGTTTTTTCAGATTTGTCAATAAATGATTTCATCACCGGATGGTTGTGCTGTTAACCTTCCTTTTCCTACTGTGAATCTTATTGGAATTTAGTTTTCAGGGCACAAAACTAGAGGCCAAAGTAAATTGTATGTTTGGTCAGTCTGACTTAACAATACCCTAATGCCAGCATTATTTCAGAACAATAAGAATACCTGTTTGTAAAAAGACTCAGGCTGCAAAAGTCATCCAATTCATGCTTGTAAAATTTATAGAATGTGGATAAAGCATAAATATGCAATATGTTTACTAGCTAATTTTATAAACATTACAGGTTTTCTTTGAATAACATTCCAAAGGGCCATTGGGTAATACAATAACTACTAAATAGTGCAATACTCTCTGGAAAATCAGGACACAGCCTGGTATTTCATTATGTATCCAAATGCCTAGTTAATGTGGCATTGGTTATTTAAGGCATTTCATAATACATGAATCATGTATTATGAACACCATCTTATATTTGTTATAACGTGGGCTAGAATTAAATTTGGATTAGCAACACTATTTAAAAGAAAATTTAGATAATTGCAGCTATCTTAGGATACAGTTTTAAATTTTAATCCGATACATTTTTTAAAATTTGTCAAAAATATATATCGTAGAAGATAGGAAAAAAATAGTGTAAATATTGTCTATAAGTTCCGATGCAATGTACCAATTTACCATGATACAGTTTGGCATTAAAATGCTATAAATTCGGCAGATTAACAAATATTGTGATTACAGTAGATGATACTGATTGTTTAGGTAGATTATTTTTTCTTACAAGCACAATGCGTTTAAGTAGTAAAAAGGCAAATTATGGTAAAAAGGAAACACTGTGTAGGTAAAAACCTGAATGTTCACAATTTGATAACAGGTAATTACAATATATTGCATGCATCATCACAATTTTTCCTATCTATCTAAAACAGTGTCCTTGCAATGCTAACTGCTAGTAAATTTAGAAACTGCAGATCACAGCAAGCTGTGCATAGTGTCATTTAGTGATACAAGTTAAAACAAGCCATTTGGAAGATAGATCAATTAATAAAATCTTTTTATTATAGTAAAAATAAAAATCATGATCAACATTAATTTTCAAACACTAACATAGGTTAATATATTATAATTAATAATAAAAAATATAGCGGATGAAATAAATATTGAACATGTCACCAATTTTCTAAGTATATATATTTCTAAAAGTGCTATTGACTAAAGATGAGCCACCCCCCTAAAGTTTAAGTTTGGTTTGGTTCATCGAACCCCATTGCAAACAATGGAAGGCAATCACAAACACCTAAAAACACATTATAAATGTATACATATAGTTAAATTGTCTCTCCAGTAAAGGAGACAAACTCTAGCACAGCGCCACCTATTGGAAGTAGAAGAGCCTAAAAGTCACAAGTGGATTTTTAACAATCCTTTGCAATATGACTCAGGATATATAAGCCAGATCAGAATCCCAATTTGCAGACACGGTGTTTCGGGGTGCTTGCCCCTCGTCAGTGCAAAGTATGGGGGTGTCTGATCTGGCTCATGAGAAAGCTATGTGGGGACCATAAATTAAGTTAATAAATATTGCAATAACACTTACGTGTCCCCGCGATCCGTACTGCACTCTGTCTCCCGCAGCTTTTCCATCGGTAATCGCTGCGTCCTTCCGGTAACCAGCAGTGATGACAGGACCTATCATGACGTCAAAATAGCATGTGACCAGTAATGAGTCTATTATCTCATTGGCTACAGACTGGTCACATGGCTTTGACGTTATGCTAGGTCCTGTCATTGCATCTCTCCGGTACACGGTGCACGTTTGTGTATCGTCATGTACCGGCGACATGCTCTGGCACACGATCGACTCCCCGTTCTGCTTCCCCGTTTCGTTATTGACCGGCTGACATAGCCGGTCAATAACGGAGATCACCGTTGCCATAGCAACGTGCCTGTTAGCGGTGACGTCACCGCTAGCAGCACGCAGCGGCACCGGGAATTACGTTATCGGAGCACCGTTGCTATGGTAACCCATCTGTCAGCAGTGGCGTTACCCCTAACAGCCAGCAGCACTGATCACTCACAGAGTGAAAAGCCTGCATGGGGGGCAGCAGCGTCTTTCCCCCATGCAGTGCTGCTGATGGAGCAGAGCTGCATGGGCTGAAGAAGAAAGAAGACAGAAGACCATGAATCGTGGAGGGATGAGAAGGAGTAATACACATGGAGTCTCTAAGTGTGTCTGTGTATTTATTTCTATTAAAGTATTTTTTCTCTGTGTGGTGTCTTTTTTTTAACCCTTTATTGGAGATTCTTAATGGCTGGGTGAAACTTGCCTGACATTAAGAATCTCTGACTTAATACTAGCTAGTAAAACAAAGCTAGTGATAACTCATCATTACCCAGCGAGCCACCGGCATCAGGGCAGCTATAAGAGTTGGATACAGCGCCAGAAGATGGCGCTTCTATGAGAGCGCCATTTTCTGGGGTGGCTGCGGACTGCAATTCACAGTAGAGGGGCCAAGAAAGCTCGGGCTAACCTGTGCTGTCGATCCAATCCCCAGCTGCCAAGTTGTACCCGGCTGGACACAAAAATGAGGCGAAGCCTATGTCGTTTTATTTTTTTTTAATTATATCATGAAATTCATTAAATAATTAAAAAAAGGGGCTTCCCTATATTTTTAGTTCCCAGGGGGGTACAAATAGGAAGCTGGGGGTTGGGGCAGCCGTACATGCCTGCTGTACCTGGCTAGCATACAAAAGTATGGCGAAGCCCACGTCATTTTTTTTGTAGTTTTTTGGCAAAAAAAATAAAAAATGCATCCCTGGATTTTCCATTGCCAGTGAAGGTAACACCAAGCAGTGGGGGTTAGCAGCCAGTAGCTGCTTGGATTACCCTTAGCTAGCAATACAAAATGCAGCGGGAGCCCATATATATTTTTAATTATTTATTTAAGTAACTAAAATCAAAAAGGGCTTCCCTGTATTTTGATTGCCTGACATCACAGTGCTGTAAAAATAAATCTTTAAAAAAAATGACGTAGCGCTTCGTGGTATTTTTGATTCTCAGTGCAGATAAAGCAGACAGCTAGAGGTTGCCACCCCCATCTGCCTGGCGTTATCTTGGCTGAAAATCAAAATACAGGGAAACCCATCAATATTTTTTATTTAAAAAAATAGTTTAAAAAAAATGATGTTGGGTCCCCCCATTTTTGATAGCTAGCTAAGGTAAAGCAGAAGGCTGTAGCCTGAAAACCACAGCTGTCAGCTTTACCATGGTTGGGGATCCAATGTGGAGGTCACCCCAGGCTCTTATTTTATAATTATTTTATAAATATTAGTAATTACAAAAAAAAGTAGGGTCCCCCCCAAATTGGATCACCAGCCAAGGTAAAGCGGACAGCTGTGGTCTGGTATTCTCAGGGTGGGAAGGTCCATAGTTATTGGCCCTTCCCAGCATAAAAATAGCAGGCCGCAGGTGCCCCAGAAGTGGAGCATCCACTAGATGTGCCAATCTTGGCGCTTCACCCCAGCTCATCCCGTGCCCTGGTGCGGTGGCAAATGGGGTAATAAATGGGGTTGATAGCTGTAAGGTCACCTGACATCAAGCCCAGCAGTTTGTGATGTCATGGCGTCTATCAGCTACCCAACATCACAAACTGTCAGTACTAACAAAAAAATAGACAAAAAAAATTATTTAAAAAAACACTCCCCAAAACATTCCCTCTTTCACCAATTTATTGTAAGTAAAAAAGAATAAAGGGGGTCCCACGATGACTCTGGACCGTCTAGAACGTATCCCCCATTTTCTAGGAGTGCAGACCCTCCATGTGAGGAGTGTGGGTGCAATGAATCCACAGCAGCAGAGTCCATGTTGTAACTGTTGCTACCAAAGCTGCAATGCCCTGCTCATGAGGTAAGGAGGTAAGAGCATGCCTAATCACGAGAACTATTCTACATTTCCAAATATTGATATTTGCTGATATTATTGCTATTCCACCTACTATATATTGGGGGTAGGATCTTGGAGATGGAATACCCCTTTAAATCCAGTTATCCAGCTGAATGAATACTAAACAACAGAGCTCGCTATTTAGACATGTTTTCTTATGACGTATAACGGACGCTCATGTTTGGTAGTCGTTCAGCAGAGCAACTATAAAATCAAATACCTCCATTTGGAAATGTAGTATAGCTCTCCTGATCAACTATGTTCCATACCATATGAGCAGGGCATTGCAATAGCTTACAGATGTATAGTTACCACCACTCACTGTGTCAGAAGAACACAGGAAGCTGAGCTGACAGTCGCTCTGTGCATGCGGCAGCGTCTATTGTGAGGGAGGGGACCGCGGGGGATCAACGCTGCACAGGTACCGTGGGACACCGGGGAACACCGGTGGAGTTATAGGGGGTGATCTGGCAGGGCCTGGGGAGGAGTTTTCTGTCTCATGTGTCATGGCACATGCGACAGAAATCAGAGGAGTAGGGTGAATGTGGCCGGCGCGCTGCTGTGCGCGCGGCCATCTTGTATTTCCAGGAGGGGGTCAGGGAGGAGGCACTTTGGTGACACTGGGGGACCGGGGGGAACCGGGGAGGAGAATTATCTCCCATCTGACATGTTTGTTCATGCCAGATGGGAGATAAATAATTTTTTACTGGATCTGTCATTTACTGTAACGTGATCATCGGTACACGGTGTATACTGGTGATCACGTGAGCGGGGATCAAAAAAACCGGCCTGAATCATGATCTCCAGGGTCTCAGCTACCCCTGAAACCCCGGAGATTTTCTGACGCTGGGGGGCGCTATTCGCTTATCTCTGCCTGCTGTTTATAAACGGCAGATCAGAATAAGGCTACATTCACACGACCGATCCGTTTTTGCGGTCCGCAAAAAACAGTGCGTTTTTTTCACGGGTGCATCTGTGTGGCATCCATTTCCGTTCCATATACGGTCCGTATGTCATCTGTTTGTCATCCGTGTGCCTTCCGTTTTTTTGCGTACTGCAAAAAAAACTGAAGGAGGAAAAATACATAAATTTACCCAGGATCCATAGCTTCAACCAAGATGAGGCGGTCACATGTTCACTCCAGTGCCATTATCTACTGCTTTTCACAACCTAGAACGCTCTGGTGATTTTCTTGTGCTTGTACACTTCATATCAGTCTTTTCTGTCATTATAATGGCAGAAAGACACATTGTGTCCCACTCTCCTGCATTTTGTAATTTTGCACCCTTTGGTGCCTTTCATGTGGCACTAAGGGGTGCTTAGCTTTGTATTTAGCCAAAAAAATGAAAAAAAAATGACGTAGGGTTCCCCCTATTTTTGATAGCCAGCTAGGGTAAAGCAGACGGCTGCAGCCTGCAGACCACAGCTGGTAGATTCACCTTGGCTGGTAATCTGAGGGCACCCCACGCTGTTATTTTAAATTAAATAAATAATTTAAAAAAAAACACGTAGGGGTCCCCCAAAAATTGGATCACCAGCCAAGGTAAAGTAGAC
The DNA here is from genome assembly GCF_048569485.1 of Anomaloglossus baeobatrachus. NCBI lineage: Eukaryota > Metazoa > Chordata > Amphibia > Anura > Aromobatidae > Anomaloglossus > Anomaloglossus baeobatrachus. The sequence goes on along the minus strand of NC_134354.1, from coordinate 617,244,528 downwards.
AGCTGTCGTCTGATATTCTTAGACTAGGGAGGTCCATGGTTATTGGACTCTCCCCAGCCTAAAAATAGCAGGCCGCAGCCACCCCAGAAGTGGCGCATCCATTAGATGCACCAATCCTGGTGCTTTGCCCCAGCTCATCCCGTGCCGTGGTGCGGTGGCAAACGGGGTAAGATATGGGGTTAATACCAGATGTGTAATGTCACCTGGCATCAAGCCCTGGGGTTCATGAGGTCAGGCGTCTATCAGATACCCGACATCACCAACCCAGTCAGTAATAAAAAAAAAAAATAGATGACAAACACATTTTTATTTGAAAAAACACTCCCCAAAACATTCCCTCTTTCACCAATTTATTAGAAAGAAAAACAAATCCAGCTCTGCTGTAATCCAAGGGGTTCCCAGGACTTTCCATACCATAGTTACTGTCCCAGTCAATGAAGAACAGAATGTTCCATATTGGCTGGGAGAGCAATGCAGTGACCTGAGCTAACATCAGTAGGTCAGCCCAGGTTACTGCAGGGCATGACAAGTGCTGCTGTCAGGAGCGAGGTACATTACCTGCAGTGACGATCTCCTGCACTGCTGATAGCAGAGCTGTCACTGACTTCAATGACCACTGCCTTCACAGCCAAGTATCGCGGGAGCCTGTGACGTCACCGCTAGTCACAGTCTTGGGTCAGCAGCAAGAGGAGATGTGACAAGCGGCGGCCATGGAAGACAGTGACAGTGCTGAGGTCGGAAGGGCAGGACTTCATCACCGCAGGTAAGCCAAGCAGGGTAATGAGTGCGGAGTGCAAGGTGGGTGAAGCCAAGTGGGGTAATGTGTGAGGAGTGTGAGGTGGGTGGAGCCAAGCGGGGTAATGTGTGAGGAGTGCGAGGTGGGTGGAGCTAAGCAGGGTAATGTGTGCAGAGTGTGAGGTGGGTGGAGCTAAGCAGAGTAATGTGTGCGGAGTGCAAGGTGGATGGAGCCTAGCGGGGCCATGTGTGCAGGCAGTGGAGTGCGAGGTGAGTGGAGCCTAGTGGGGCCATGTGGCGCTGAGGATGTCAGTGCCGGGGACTGCATGGCTGGGGACAGGTGAGTGTGAGTGTGTGTGTACATGCCGAGTGCAGGAGGGGGCGGAGCCGAGCGGGGAAGTGTCGGCTCTCTGCACACATAACCAGGGTAAATATCGGTTACCAAGCAAAGCGCTTTGCTTGGTTACCCGATATTTACATTGGTTACCATCTTACTGCAGGCTGCCAGCGATGGCTCCCTGCACACTGTAGCTGTAAAATGCCCTGGTTTTGGTGATCGAACCATTCTCGAACGTAACTCGAATTGTCGAGCTTTTAGCAAAAAGCTCGAGTTCGAGTTCGATCTCGAGCATCCCCCAAAATCACTCAACATGAAATTGGTGAACCTCGAACATCGCTCATCTCTACTATTGACATGAATTTGACACCAGATCTTGGTAACAACCAATCCAAACAGGCAGGTAAGTCAAAACATAGATATCCATAAATTAAGTAAATGTATAATAATGAGAAATTAAACAGTTAAAAAGTGTTGTACACATTTTCTGAAATGTTATTAATACTTAGTACAAAAATATTTGTTGGTGATGACTGCTTCTAGACAGCTCCTGTATAAAGAATCTAGTTGCATACATTGTTCAGGTGTGAATTTACCCCATTCTTCCACACAAACATTTTTGAAATCCTGAAGTTTCCATGGTTTCCTTCTATGAACTCAAAGTTTTAGCTCCTTCCATAAATTTTCTATTGGATTCAGGTCAAGCTATTGTCTTAGCCATTATAGCAGCTTCATTTTCTTTCTCTCAAACCAATTAAAATTTCCTTGGCTGTGTGTTTGAGATCATTGTCTTGCTAAAATGCACATCCTCATTTCATCTTCATCATCCTGGTAGATGGCAGCAGATTTTTATTAAGAATGACTCTGTTCAATTGTCCATTCATGGTATATGAAGTTTGCCAGTGTCAAATGTTGAAAAACAGCTCCACCTCCAAACTTTTTTGTTGGTATGGTATTAAAGTCCTGCAAATTTGATGTGTATTATGGCATTCAAAAAGTTACATTTTTGTCTCAGCTAACCAGAATATTTTTCCCACTACTTCAGAAGTTTGTCTAAATGTTGCTGAGAAATCCTTAAATGCGCTTGAGCTTGCTTTTTTGTTCAGAAATGTAGTCTTTTGTGCATACACACCAAGGAAGTTTAATTAATTCATTAATTAATTTATTTTTTTTTTTAATAATACTTGTAACTTCTGATTTCAGGTCTTTCTGTAAATTTCCACAGGTAGTTTTTGGCTCTTGGACAACTCTTCTGATAATTATTTTAACTCTCCTGCATGAATTCTTGCGGGGAGGACCTGGCCGTGGCCGGTTATGATAAATTTATGCTCTTTACACATCTGGATTATGGTCTCAGCACTGGTCACTGGAATCTTCAGTAGTTTAGAAATTCTGTAATCACTGCCATCAGTATGTTTTGCAACAACAAGGTTGTAAAGGTCTTTAGACATCTCATTGGTCTTACCCTTCATGAGATGTTTCTTGTTTTCCACATTGCTAATGAGACAGTTATAACAATTTATAGACATCTGTGGTTTATTTTTCATTTTTTTTTGCCTGTGTGGATTGCATGGATTGTTACTGATATCTGGTGAGAAATTAATGTCAATAGCACCTTTAGAAATATGTTTACATAGAAAATTGGTGACATGTTGAAAACTTATTTCACCCACTATATATATCACAGATAGCAAAAAAAGAAAGATCAGTTCACAAAACACTTTCACACTACAGACACTGCAGTGTTGGAAAGCATGACATGTATAGTATCTTCTTAAAGTGATTGTTCACCTTTAGGAATATTTTTTTCAAAATTGCATATATTTAGGATCAAATTTTTTTTTTTGAATTAGGATTTCACTACACATTTTGCACTGTTTCGCCTTCATGTGGTTTTGGTTTCCATGCACATTCACCTTTAATATAGTCTGAAGCCATAAATATGCTAAGTGGAGCTCAAAAAAGACAGATAAAAATGAGTTACAAACCTTCTCGTTAGACTGTCAGAACAAGCTGATAATTGGTTAAATTTTAATTTCTTGAGAGTGCATATTAATTTCTTTATAAAAAGTATTTGAAAGCAATAAGGAAAGTTCAAGGCTTCAGGCAGTCAATTTCATTCTCTGAACTTTCCTTCTGTATTACGCTTAAATAAAAACACTGAAGTCACTTTGAGGCACCCCTGAGACTCAAAACTGATCCTGATCAGGAGAATTACACTAAAAAGCAAACACAAATTGTTTTTAACAATTTTTTTATGAAGTAGAAAATTCCTAAGGCATCACATTGATTCACTAAACATAATTTTACTTTTTGCTTTATAAATTTCCTTCAGGGATGTTAGATGCCAGTACCCATATGATACATTAAAAGTAGGTCGATGTGAAGCTAAGAACTCCGTTAAAAGGCTATCTTAATATATTTGTGCAGAATTGAAAATTTGTTGGAGGTCAACTTAAAGCGCTGTAGTTTTTTCTTTATGCATTTCAATAACAGTATAAAAAGGTGATGGATTCTGAAAGTATGTACATTTTATAGTAACAATGAAATTCTGAAATGGAATTTATTCTTTAACCATGTGGTTATTCAATTATTTTTAAGTTCACAGACTATCACTGTATCTGCTACAATCTTTATGATAGCTTAATGCTTTATTTGAAAAAAGTAATGATAGAAAATGTATCCTTTATGATTAACACATGAAAACGCTTACTTATGATTCCCATAAAGCAGTTAATTAAAAAAGAAAAAAAAGAAAAATAGTCCTCCATAGTGTGATTTGGTGTGGAATGTGGGTAGAATTGTGGGAAAACTTGATCACCTTGATAAGTTGTGCACGGAGAGGCACAACACTGCATAGCACTGGAAATGTGGATTATCCAATGGGTATAGCTACAACTCAACCATCCAAACCTAAGATATTCAAGGCTCAATGGAAATTGTGAAATAATGGAATTAAAATGCAGTTTCTTTGGATGCTTCCAAAAGTTAAAAGATCATAATCCATGAATAAGTGGAGTAAAAACCTTTATTTGAACATAGAGTTGATCTAACTCCATCAAGTACAAGTAACAAAAACTGTCCTTTGGTCTTATATATAGATCTATCAATAGCAATATACAATACACAGATGTCATGATATCACATAGTCAACTAGTTAAGCAATGTGGTCATATTATCCTGCTACGAGAAGCATCTAACAGGCTGTCATTTAGACACTGACAGGTCTCATGTACTTCAGTACAATAGTACTGTAATTCATGATAATAGCGATCAAAGAGAAAAATATTCATGTACTAAAGTTGGACTAAGTGAAAAAGTAAAATAAAATATGTAAAACAAATTAAAAAAACACACAAATCCTGAAAAGCTGTTTTGCCAATAAAAATGCAGCTTTTCTATTAAATCAAAATTAAACATCGAATCGTACACATAAATGGTCTGTAAAACTGTCACTTGAACAGAACTTGACCCCGAACAACAAACCCTATACAAGTCTCTAAGGACCCAAAATTCTGTCCTGTAAAAAGGCTGTAAAATGGTTGTGGTAAGAGCTAGGGGGCTGAAAAAGAAAGCAAAATGGGGATAAGGGCGGGAATGTTTTACATACCATGTTGGATATCAGACTCTTTTTTTCCCCTTTCATTATACTACATGAATATCTAAGTGTCAGCGTCTCTGACTGATTGCAGTCAGACTGCTATAAACACCACCCACCTCCCACCCTTTTTGCTGGCATTTGTGATTGGTTGCAGTCAGTCTTCTGTATTAGTGTAAAAAAAAATAATTTAAAGTCATGGGCTACAGCCCAATTTTCGATAATAAGCACGACTAAAACAGACAGCTACGGGCTGCAACTCCTATGGTTTGCTTTAACTTGGCTGATTATCAAAAATAAAGGGGACAAAAAGCTGTTTTGTCAAATTGTATTTTTAATTAATGTAAAAAAACTGTGTAGGATACCCTCTATTTTTGATAACCAGCCAAGGCAAAGTAGATTGCTGTGGGTTGCAGCCCATAACTGTCTTTTTTAACCATCTTTCTTATTAAAAATATGGCGCAGCCCATGCCTTGTTTTTTATTTAAGTGTTGTGCTGGCAAACACAGTAATGCCAATACTTGACATAGCTGTGATGGAACCGGAAATGCCCACACTGAAAAAGCTTTCTGATTGGCTTCTCTGCACCCTTTCAAGAAACTTTATTTGTATTACAAATCAGAACAGTAACTGGACGTACAGTTTGAAGTTCATGTTTGGGATTCAGCACATGACACTGGTACAAACCCCAACATTAAATTCATGTTCATTCACCCCTATTAAAACTTTTACAGCACAGTGAATCAAGCATAAACTAATAAATAAATAACTGACATGCTTGTTTTTATTCATTCTGCATCTGGAAAATCAGAATAAAAAGAGATAAAAAAATGTTGTGTGCCCCAAAATGGTACAAAAATAATCACCAACTAATAGCAGAAAAAGTAAAATAAACACAGGGCCATGGAAAAGCTATTTATATTAAAAAAGTATTTTTTTGTGTGATAGCTAGAGATGAGCGATGTTCGATTCGAACCGTTCGCCAATTTCAAATTCGAGTGATTTTGGGCGGTGTTCGAGTCGTTCGACTAACTCGACCGATTTGCCTGGTTTGGCTGTTTGAGTTACCGATCGATAACTGTTTGATCACCAAAGCGTGGTTTTTCACAGTAAAGCTATGTGCTCACAATGTGTATTTGCATGTGTCCTTTGTCCCCAGCACAATCCCTCTCTTTTTCCTACTCACCGATCAGCTACACGGCTTTCACAAAGTTCCGGCGGCTTTTCCTCTTTTGAAAATGGCTGCCGCTCATTATTCAATCTGGTATTCAATGCTTTCCCCGCCCACCGGCACCCATGATTGGTTGCAGTCAGACACGCCCCCACGCTGTGTGACAGCTGTTTCACTGCAACCAATCACAGCCGCCACCAAGCGGGTCTATATCGTGCAGTAAAATAAATAAATAAATAATTAAAAAAAAACAAAAACCTGCGGTTCCCCCCAATTTTGATACCAGCCAAGATAAAGCCACATGGCTGGAGGCTGGTATTGCCAGGATGGGGAGCGCCACGTTATGGGGAGCCCACCACCCTAACAATATCAGCCAGCAGCCACCCGGAATTGCCGCATCCATTAGATGCGACAGTTCCGGGACTCTACCCGGCTCATCCCGAATTGCCCTGGTGCGGTGGCAATCAGGGTAATAAGGTTAGGTTAATCAAGACAGGTGTCTCCCCGAGATACCTTCCATAATTAACGTGTAAGTGAAAGTAAATAAACACACACAACGAAAAAATCCTTTATTTGGAATAAAAGACAGTAAAAACCTCATTTACCTCTTTATTAATCCCAAACACCCATCTAGGTCCAAAGTAATCCACACGAAGCTTTCAGCTCTGCTACATGAAGCTGACAGGAAGCGCCGTAGAACACGAGTGCTCTGTGTCAGCTCCACGTACCAACTGAAGTGAGCCGTGCTGTCACCGGAGACTTCACCCAGGTAGTGCCTGCATGTGATATCTCTCTTTCTTTCTCTTTCTCTCTCTCTCTTTCTCTCTCTCTTTCTTTCTCTCTCTCTTTCTCTCTTTCTCTCTTTTTCTATTTCTCTCTTTTTCTCTCTCTCTTTTTCTCTCTCTCTCTTTCTCTATCTCTCTCTCCTCTTTGTAGCTGAATAATCCAGTTCTGGATTCTCTACTGCAATACAGAGGTCAAGATTACCAAATCTTCCTATGCTTTTCATTACAGGCAGTGGCTCAATGGGTAGAGCCACCGCCTAAAAATACTTAGTTCACGAGTTTAAGTCCCGGTCGTCCTGGTAAAGAATTTATTTATTTATCATTTTAAATAATTATTATTAATTTATAATTATAATTTAATTTAATTACGCACTGAGGGGAGGAGCCGGACATCAGCTGTGAGCCACGAGACACACCTCTAAAATCGGAGCAGTTCACAGAATGAGGCTGCTTTCTCTCTCTTTTTCACTCTTTTTCTCTTTTTCTCTCTTTTTCTCTTTCTCTTTCTCTCTCTTTTTCTCTTTCTCTCTCTTTTTCTCTCTTTTTTTCTTTTTCTCTCTTTTTCTCTCTTTCTCTCTTCCTCTCTTTCTCTCTTTCTCTCTCTCTTTTTCTCTCTTTTTCTCTCTCCCTCTCCTCTTTGTAGTCGAATAATTCACTTCTGGATTCTCTACTGCAATACAGATTATAATTTATAATTGAATTTAATTATGCACTGAGGGGAGGAGTCAGACATCAGCTGTGATCCGCGGGACAGACATCTAAAATCGGAGAAATTCACGGAATGAGGCTGCTTTCTCTCTCTTTTTCTCTCTTTTTCTCTCTCTCTTATTCTTTTGTTTTTTCCTTCTCTCTCTCTCTTTTTCTCTCTTTCTTCTTTTTCTCTGTTTTTCTCTCTCTTTCTCTGTTTTTCTCTTTCTTTCTCTCTCTTTCTCTCTCTTTCTTTCTCTATCTTTTTCTCTCTTTTTCTCTCTCTCTCTCCTCTTTGTAGCCGAATAATCCACTTCTGGATTCTCTACTTTAATACAGATTTTAGTTATAATTTATAATTGAATTTAATTATGCACTGAGGGGAGGAGCCGGACATCAGCTGTGAGCCGCGGGACACACCTCTATAATTGGAGCAGTTCACAGAATAAGGCTGCTTTCTCTCTCTTTTTCTCTCTTTTTCTCTTTTTTCTCTCTTTCTCTCTCTCTTTCTCTCTTTCTTTTTCTCTCTCTCTTTTTTCTCTCTTTTTCTCTTTAGCTCTCTTTCTCTCACTTTCTCTCTCTCTCTCTCTTTTTCTCTCTCTTTATTTTGGTCTTTTTCTCTTTTTCCCGCTTTCTCTCCTTTTCTCTTTCTCTCTCTTTCTTTCTCTCTCTCTTTTTCTCTCTTTTTCTCTCTCTTTCTTTCTCTCTCTCTTTCTCTCTCTTTTCCTCTCTTTTTATTTCCTTTCTCTCTTTCTTTTTCTCTCTTTCGCTCTCCTTCTCTCTCTCTCTTTCTTTTTCTCTATTTTTCTCTGTTTTTCTCTGTTTCTCCCTCTCTCTCTCCTCTTTGTAGCTGAGTAATCCACTTCTGGATTCTCTACTGCAATACATAGGTCAAGATTACCAAATCTTCCTAAGCTTTTCATTACAGGCAGTGGCTCAATGGGTAGAGCTGCCGCTTAAGGATAATTAGTTCACGAGTTTGAGTCCCGGCCGTCCTGGTAAAGAATTCAATTTCATTTATTTATAGTTTTAAATTATAATTATTATTTATTTATAATTATAATTTAATTTAATTATGCACTGAGAGGCGGATCTGAACATCAGCTGTGAGCCGCGTGCCACACCTCTAAAATTGGAGCAGTTCACGGAATGAGGCTGCATTGCTCTCTCCTCTCCCATCTCTATCTCCTCTTTCTCCTCTCTCTCTCTCCTCTCTCTCTCTCTTCTCTCTCTTTTCTCTCTCTCTCCCTCTCTTCTTTCTCTCTTCTCTCTCTCTTTTCTCTCTTTTCTCCCTCTTTTCTCTCTCTCAGAGCTGGCGATGATCAGCTGATGCGGTCACCTGACAGGATCAGCTGACACTATAAATCGAGCGGTGAGGCCGGCTTTTTACCGTCTGGCCGGCTAAACTATCAGCTGTTGCTGTCGGACAGGAGTCTGCACAGAAGTTTGTAGTTTTTTTTTGTTTGTTTTTTTGCACTGATGCATCAGCTGATTGTATAAAAGCTGTTTATACAATCAGCTGCTGTGTCATGTGATTCAGGCCCTTGAACCTGACACATCATCTGATCGCTTTGCCTTCCATCAAACCGATCAGATGATATTGGATCCGGATTGGATGGTGCAGGACCCTTGACCCAGGATTACTGCGGAGGGGAGTTCTTTATTTCAATAAAGATGGAGTCACTAATTGTGTTGTGTTTTATTTCTAATAAAAATATTTTTCTGTGTGTTGTTTTTTTTTATCTGTACTAGAAATTCATGGTGGCCATGTCTAATATTGGCGTGACACCATGAATTTTGGGCACAGGGCCAGTTGATAATATACAGCTAGCCCTAACCCCATTATTACCCAGCGAGCCACCTATCACCAGGGCAGCTGGAAGAGTTGGATACAGAGCCAGAAGATGGCCCTTCTATGAAAGCGTCATTTTCTGGGGCGGCTGCGGACTGCAATTCGCAGCAGGGGTGCCAAGAAAGCTTGGGCATACTGCGCTGAAGATTCCAATCCCCAGCTGCCTAGTTGTACTTTGCTGGACACAAAAATTGAGCAAAGCCCATGTCATTTTTTTTAATTACTTCATGAAATTTATAAAATAATTAAAAAAAAGGGGCTTACCTATATTTTTGGTTCCCAGCCGGGTACAAATAGGCAGCTGGGGGTTGGGGTCAGCCCATAGCTGCCTGCTGTACCTGGCTAGCATACAAAATATGGTGAAGCCCACATAATCTTTTTTGGGGGGGCAAAAAACTCCTGCATACAGTCCTGGATGGAGTATGCTGACCCTTTTAGTTCTGCAGCTGCGGTCTGCTGTCTGTCTGTATGGAGGAGAGGAAACAGCAGCTGCAGAACTACAAGGCTCAGCATCCTCCATCCAGGACTGTATGCTGGAGGGAGAAACAGAGGGAGCAGAACTACAAGGTTCAGCATACTTCATCCACTAGTCCATGAACACAGAAAAACCAGCTCACCCAGTGGAGACAATCCCAGACGGTGCACGGAAGGGAGGCTATTCCTAGATCCAAGTGAAAAAAAAAACTCCAGCATCTAGTCAAGATAGTAAAATATTGTTCTTTTATTAAATTTTCATTAAAATGGCCATCAATTTGGCGTGGTGACAACCATACAAGAAAGACGCGTTTTGGACGTCGCAACATCCTTGATCACCTGACATTTATGTCTAAATCTAATGAAAATAGAAATGCAATCACTCAGTGAGTGAGCAGAGGCTGCGGGTTGTAAGCGGTGATGTCACCACTGCCACTGTTGAAATAGTAATCTGAGAGGCGGGTTACTATAACAATGGTGATCTCCGATCACCTAATTTCCAGTGCCGCTATTTACCGGCTGTGGCATCCAGTCCTTGCATGTGGGCTGACTCTGTAAAGAGAGCCGACATGCAGGATCGGGGAGCCAAGCGTGTGCCCAAGGATCTCGCCGGTACACGGTGATGCTCAAACGAGCACCGCGTACCGGAGAGATGCACTGACAGGACTTAGCAGGACGTCTAGACATGTGACCAGTCTGTAGCCAATGAGATAATACACACGTGACTGGTCACATGCTATGACGACATCACGGAAGGTCCTATCATCAGTGCTGGTTATCGGGAGGGCACAGCGATGATCGGAAGGAAAAGCAGCAGGAGACAGAGTGCAGGACGCGTCGCGGGGACCTGTGAGTATAATGGCAATGTAAAATGTATTTATTAACTGTATGTGTACATGTATAATGTGTTTGTATGTGTTCGTGTTTGCCTGCCATTGTTTTCAATGGGGTTTGAAGGCGTTCGTCGAGCGTTTGTTGAACGTTCGCCGAACACAGCCGCCGTTCGACGAACCGAACCGAACTTGAACACTAGGGGGGTGGCTCAACACTAGTGACAGCAGCAAAACAAAAAAAAAGATATAAATTTGATGTTGCTGTAATTGCACTGACCCAAACAAAGCCAACCTATCACTAACACCATATGGTGAACCACACAAAAATGAAAATAAGAACTATTTTTATACTGCTGTTTATTTGTTCGTTCTACCCTCAAAAATTTGAATTAATGAATTAGCCTCAGCTCACATTTATTTTGTGTTCTCCACCAAGCGCTTACATCAGGGTTTCTGTCTACATGCCAAAATCCACGATTCAGACAAAACCCTAAACAAAACCACTCAATGTAATGAGGAAGATGGAGCCTGTTTCAAACCATTTCATCTCTGTTTCAGCTGTGTCCCATCATTTTAGTTGTCTTTTTAGTGCGCAAGTGTGCTTAATCACAGATATGTGCACACCTTAAAAATGAACACTACCAGAACAGACGCCAAAAAAAGTCCAAAATATCTCTACCACATTATAGAGAATGGTTCCATTAGTGGTTTTGTCTGAATTGTATTTTTTAGGGCTTTATATGGAAATACTGGAATAAGTAAAACACAAAAATGGGATACCAGCCTTTAACTGGAAACTATCAAAAATGTTATGTATTTCAAATTTTTTACCAATAAAATCCTTAACATTCTGCACAAAACCAGCTGCACTCATCTGTCACTGGAAATATAGGGGGTCCCATATTACTAGTAAAATATAGACTCTGGAAAAGCAATATGAAACCCACCTTCCCCCCCAAAAAAAATTCAAGTGAAATTTGCACCCCCAAATCCAAATTTCTCCCTCCTTCTTGGCCTCACTGTGCCTAAGCAGCAATGAGTGGCCCAGTGTGTGGCATTATTATAGTTGGGAGAGCACATTGTGTGGGCACTAAAATAGTATATTTGTAATATGGAATCTTACTTATTCCACTGAATGTTTGGCCTCCTTGAAGTAGGCTAGTAGAGGAAGGCACATTGTACCACATCCGATGGATTTATGACTAGAAATTCTGTCTCTGTTTGTTGTGTGTTTTGACTGATGTACAGAAGTCTACAAGGGCATTTACAAGATAAACTTTGTAAGATGTGGTCTGATTTTATATTTGAACAACTGGTGCAGTGTAAGAAATGGAAGTTTCTGTAGTATTAGTTTCCCCCAATATTTTTTTTATCTAGGTAGATGTTTGAAGTTGCCAATGTTTGCCCTCATGAGTAGAGATGAGCGAACCAGCCGCGGTTCGGCTCAAGCTCGGATCGCCGAACCGAGGTCCCGTTCGAGTTCGGTTCGGCGAACGTTCGACGAACCAAACTCGAACCAATAGGAAAGAATGGGAGGCAATCACAAACACATAAAAACGCATTATAAATGTACACATACAGTTAATAAACATTGCCATAACACTTACCGGTGCCCGTGATGCATCCTGCACTCTGTCTCTTGTCACTATTCCTTCCGATGATCGCTGCGTCCTCCCGATAACCAGCACTGACAGGACCCTCTGTGACGTCGTCAAAATAGCCATGTGACAAGTCACGTGGCTATTATCTCATTGGCTACAGACTGGTCACATGGCTTTGACGTCATGTCCTGTCCTAGGTCCTGTCATTGCACTCTCCGGTACACGGTGCACATTTGTGTATCGCCGTGTACCGGCGACATGCTCTAGCACACGGTCGACTCCCCATTCCGTTAGGGACCGGCTGACAAAGCCGGTCATTACCGGAGATCACCGTTGCCATAGCAACGCAGTTAGCGGTGACGTCACCGCTAACCGCAGCTCCAGGAATCACATGATCGGAGCACCGTTGCTATGGTAACGCGTCTGTCAGCATTACCGCTGTAACCGCTAACAGCCAGCAGCACTGATCTCTCACGGAGTGAAGGCTGCATGGGAAGCAGCGTCTTCCCCCATGCAGCAGTGATGGAGCAGAGCTGCATTTGTTGAATGAGAAAGACAGAAGACCATGGATCATGGAGGGCTGACAGTGAGTAATAAACATGGAGTTTCTAATGTGTCTGTGTATTTATTTCTATTAAAGTATTTTTTCTCTGTGTGGTGTCTTTTTTTTAACCCTTTATTGGAGATTCTTAATGGCCGGGTCAAACGTGCCTGACATTAAGAATCTCTGGCTTAATACTAGCTAGTAAAACAAAGCTAGTAATAACTCATTATTACCCAGCAAGCCACCCGGCTTCAGGGCTGTTGGAAGAGTTGGATACAGCGCCAGATGATGGCGCTTCTTCTGGGGCGGCTGCGGACTGCAATTCGCAGCAGAGGCACCCAGAAACCTCGGGTTAACCTGTGCTGCGGATTCCAATCCCCAGCTGCCCAGTTGTACCTGGCTGGACACAAAAATGGGGCGAAGCCCACGTCATTTGTTTTTTAATTATTTCATGAAATAAGTGAAATAATTAAAAAAAATGGGCTTCCCTATATTTTTGGTTCCCAGCCGGGTGCAAATAGGCAACTGGGGGTTGGAGGCAGCCCGTGGCTGCCTGCTGTAACTGGCTAGCATACAAAAATATGGCGAAGCCCACGTCATTTTTTTGGTGGGCAAAAAACTTCTGCATACAGTCCTGGATGGAGTATGCTGAGCCTTGTAGTTCTGCGGCTGCTGTCTGCTCTTCTCCATACAGACAGAAAGCAGCTGCAGAACTACAAGGCTCAGCATACTCTATCCAGGACTGTATGCAGGAGTTTTCTGCCCCCTGAAAAAATTATGTGGGCTTCGCCATATTTTTGTATGCTAGCCAGGTACAGCAGGCAGGTACGGCTGCCCCCAACCCCCAGTTGCCTATTTGTACTGAGCTGGGAACCAAAAATAAAAGGAAGCCCTTTTTTATTATTTCATGAATTTCATGAAATAATTAGAAAACAAATGACGTAGCCTTCGCCCCATTTTTGTATCCAGCCAGGTACAACTAGGCAGCTGGGGATTGGAATCCGCAGCACAGGTTGGCCTGAGCTTTCTGGGCCCCACTGCTGTGAATTGCAGTCTGCAGCTGCCTCAGAAAATGGCCCTTTCATAAAAGCGCCATCTTCTGGCGCTGTATCCAACTCTTCCAGCACCTGCCTGCTATACATGGCTAGCATACAAAAATATGTTGAAGCTCACGTCCTTTTTTTGTATTTTTTTTGGCAAAAAAAATAAAAAATGCTTCCCTGGATTTTCCATTGCCAGTGAAGGTAACACCAAGCAGTGGGGGTTAGCAGCCAGTAGCTGCTTGGATAACCCTTAGCTAGCAATACAAAAAATGCAGCGGGAGCCCATATATATTTTTTTTAATTATTTATTTAAATAACTAAAAACAAAATGGGCTTCCCTGTATTTTGATTGCTGGACATCACAGTGCTGTAAAAATAAATCTTTAAAAAAAATGACGTAGCGCTCACGGTATTTTTGATTCTCAGCGCAGATAAAGCAGACAGCTATGGATTGCCACCCCCATCTGCCTGCCGTTACCTTGGTTGGCAATCAAAATACAGGGAAGCCCATTAATTTTTTCTATTTAAAAAATAGTTAAAAAAAAATGATGTTGGGTCCCCCCATTTTTGATAGCCAGCTAGGGTAAAGCAGACGGCTGTAGCCTGAAAACCACAGCTGGCAGCTTTACCGTGGTTGGGGATACAATGTGGAGGTCCCCCCAGGCTCTTTTGTTATAATTATTTTATAAATATTAATAATTACACAAAAAAAGTAGGGGGCAGACACCCCAGACGTGGCGCATCCACTAGATGCGCCAATCCTGGCGCTTCACCCCAGCTCATCCCGTGCCCTGCTGCAGTGGCAAACGGGGTAATAAATCGGGTTGATACTAACTGTAAAGTCACCTGAGATCAAGCCCAGCAGTTTGTGATGTCATGGCGTCTATTGGATACCCAACATCATAAACTGTCAGTACTAACAAAAAAAAATCGACAAAAGAAATTTATTTGAAAAAACAGTCCCCAAAACATTTCCTCTTTCACCAATTTATTGTAAGAAAAAAAATAAAGGGGTCCCACGACGACTCTGGACCGTCTAGAATATGGGGGGAGACACTCAGGGAACGTATCCCCCATTTTCTAGGAGTGCAGACCCTTCATGTGAGGAGTGTGGGTGCAATGAATCTGCACTCACTCTCCCCGGGTCCACAGCAGCAGAGTCCATGTCGTAATGGTTGCTACCAAAGCTGCAATGCCCTGCTCATGAGGTAAGGGCATGCCTAATCAGGAGAACTATTCTACATTTCCAAATATTGGTATTTGCTGATATTATTGCTATTCCACCTACTATATATTGGGGATAGGATCTTGGAGATGGAATACCCCTTTAAGTCCAGTTATCCAGCTGAATGAATACTTAACAACAGAGCTCGCTATATAGATGTGTTTTCTTGTGGCGTATAACGGACTCTCATGTTTGGTAGTCGTTCAGCAGGGAAACTATAAAAGCAAATCCCTCCATTTGGAAATGTAGTATATAGTTCTCCTGATCAATTATGTTCTTTACCTCATGAGCAGGGCATTGCAGTAATAATAATAATTTATTCATTTATATAGCGTTATTAATTCCATAGCACTGTATGTCTTTGGAGTTTGGGAGGAAACCCACGCAAACACGGGGAGAACATACAAACTCCTTGCAGATGGTGTTCTTGGTGGGAATTGAACCCAGGACCTCAGCGCTGCAAGACTACAGTGCTAACCACTGAGCCACCGTGCCGCCCATTTAGCTTACAGATGCATAACCACCAGTCACTGTGTCTGAACACAGGAAGCTGAGCTGACAGCCGCTCTGTGCATGCGGCAGCGTCTATTGTGAAGGAGAGGGCCGTGGGGGGATCAACACTGCACAGGTACTGTGGGACACCGGGGAACACCGGTGGGGTTATAGGGGGTGACCTGGCAGGGCCTGGGGAGGAGTTATAGGTCGCATGTGTCATGGCACATGCGACAGAAATCAGAGGAGTAGGGTGAATGCGGCCGGCGCGCTGCTGTGCGCGCGGCCAGCTTGGATTTCTGGGAGGGCATCAGGGGGGGCACTTTGGCAACACCGGGGGACCGTAGGGGACCGGGGAGGAGATTTATCATGTTTGTTCATGCCAGATGGGAGATAAATAATTTTTTACCGACACTGTCATTTACTGTAACGTGATCATCGGTATACGGTGTATACCTGTGATCACGTGAGCGGGGACCGGAAAAACCGTCCTGAATCATGATCTCAAGGGTCTCAGCTAGCCCTGAAACCCAAGAGATTTATTGACGCTTGGGGGCGCTTGTCACTTATTTCTGCCTGCTGTTTATAAACGGCAGATCAGAATAAGGCTACATTAACACGACCAATCCATTTTTGTGGTCTGCAAAAAACAGTCCGTTTTTTTTCACGGGTGCATCAGTGTGGCATCCGTTTCCGTTCCGTAGACGGTCCGTATGTTATCTGTTTGTCATCCGTGTGCCTTCCGTTTTTTTTGTGTACTGTAAAAAAAACTGAAGGAGGGAAAATACATAAATTTACCCAGGATCCATAGCTTCAACCTACATGAGACAGTCACATGTTCACTCCAGTGCCATTTTCTACTGCTTTTCACAGCGTAGAGCGCTCTGGTGATTTTCTTGTGCTTGTACACTTCATATCAGTCTTTTCTGTCATTATAATTGCAGAAAGACACATAATGTCCCACTCTCCTGCATTTTGTAATTTTGCACCCTTTGGTGCCTTTCATGTGGCACTAAGGGGTGCTTAGCTTTGTATTTAGCCAAAAAAATGAAAAAAAAAAATGACTTGGGGTTTCCCCTATTTTTGTAGCCAGCTAGGGTAAAGCAGACGGCTGCAGCCTGCAGACCACAGCTGGCAGCTTCACCTTGGCTGGGAATCCAAAACTGAGGGCACCCCACGCTGTTATTTTAAATTAAATAAATAATTTAAAAAAAAAAAACACGTAGGGGTCCCCCCAAAATTGGATCACCAGCCAAGGTAAAGCAGACAGCTGGGGTCTGATATTCTCAGACTAGGGAGGTCAATGTTTATTGGACTCTCCCCAGCCTAAAAATAGCAGGACGCAGCCGCCCCAGAAGTGGCGCATCCATTAGATGCGCCAATCCTGGTGCTTCGCCCCAGCTCATCCCGTGCCCTGGTGCGGTGGCAAACGGGGTAATATATGGGGTTAATACCAGATGTGTAATGTCACCTGGCATCAAGCCCTGGGGTTGGTGAGGTCAGGCGTCTATCAGATACCCGACATCACCAACCCAGTCAGTAATAAAAAAAAATAGACAAACACATTTTTATTTGAAAAAACACTCCCCAATACATTCCCTCTTTAACCAATTTATTAGAAAGAAAAACAAATCCAGGTCTGGTGTAATCCAAGGGGTTGCCATGACGATCCACACTGTCCCAGTCAATGAAGAGCAGGATGTTCCCCATTGGCTGGGAGAGCAATGCAGTGACTTGAGCTAACATCAATACGTCAGCCTAGGTCACTGCAGGGGATGACAAGTGCTGCTGTCAGCGAGGTACATTACCTGCGCTGATCTCCTGAACTGCTGACAGCACCTGTCACTGAGTTCAATGACCTTCACAGCCAAGTATCGCGAGAGGCCCGTGACGTCACCGCTAGTCAGTCTCGGGTCGGAAGCGAGAGAAGGTGATGTGACAAGCGGCGGCCATGGAGGACAGTGACAGTGCTGAGGTCGGGACTTCATCACCACAGGTAAGCCGAGTGGGACCATGTGTGCAGAATGCCAGGTGGGCGGAGCCTACTGGGGTAATGTGTGCAGAGTGCCAGGTGTGCAGAGTGCCAGGTGGGCGGAGCCTAGCGGGGTAATGTGTGCAGAGTGCCAGGTGTGCAGAGTGCCATGTGGGCAGAGCCTAGTGGGACCATGTGTGCAGAGTGCCAGGTGTGCAAAGTGCCAGGTGGGCGGAGCCTAGTGGGGAAATGTGTGCAGAGTGCCAGGTGGGCGGAGTGTAGCGGGACCATGTGTGCAAAGTGCCAGGTGGGCGGAGCCTAGCGGGACCATGTGTGCAGAGTGCCAGGTGTGCAGAGTGCCAGGTGGGCGGAGCCTAGCGGGGAAATGTGTGCAGAGTGCCAGGTGGGCGGAGCCTAGCGGGGTAATGTGTTCAGAGTGCCAGGTGTGCAGAGTGCCAGGTGGGCGGAGCCTAGCAGGGTAATGTGTGCAGAGTGCCAGGTGTGCAGAGTTCCATGTGGGCGGAGCCTAGTGGGACCATGTGTGCAGAGTGCCAGGTGTGCAAAGTGGCAGGTGGGCGGAGCCTAGCGGGGAAATGTGTGCAGAGTGCCAGGTTTTTATGCGATCCTTTCAGTCACATAATGGGAGGAACTCAAGAAATAGTGCATATGCTCTATGTAGTAAAGGCAAATATTTTCGAATTAAATGTACCTCGCTAGGATTACCTTCAGGTCAGTTTTCTTACTTCTGATTATCTTAGTTCATTACATTATATTGGTCCTCTTCCTTTACCCTACAGCATTTCTCTCTATCTCCAGTATCCATATTCATGTTGGTGTATAAACCTTC
This sequence comes from Anomaloglossus baeobatrachus, assembly GCF_048569485.1. Taxonomy (NCBI): domain Eukaryota; kingdom Metazoa; phylum Chordata; class Amphibia; order Anura; family Aromobatidae; genus Anomaloglossus; species Anomaloglossus baeobatrachus. The sequence continues at coordinate 617,226,332 of NC_134354.1, read as the reverse complement.
AGTCTTATACGTACTACACTATTATGCATTTTGTGCCCCATTTCCATGGCTATTTTAGAGCATATCAAAAAAGTAAATCCACCTCTCACATTTTTTAAAATATTTTATTATATATTATCGTGGAGCAATGTAAAGTACACAGTGTACAACTTATATAACACAGCCAATAATGTCTAAACCGATGGCAACAAAAATAAGTAATGTCAAAAAAGAAGAAACTTCAGCTCTCCCCTCCTCACTCCCAATTCTTACCTCTGGTGCACGGAAACACCCTGACCTGGGTGAGAACACATGAAGAAAAGGAGAAAATTCCAGCAACTCCAGGAGAAAGTAGATTTTCTTTAAACTTTTTGCAGTCTTTCTTATGCATCATCATTACAAGAGGCTTTCTCATGGGATGACAGTAAGACATGTAGACCAATTTGATGCACTTTGCGGCATGTTGTCTGAGCACTGACAGCTTGAACCCTCACCCCTGTAACCTCTGCAGCAATGTTGGCAGCACTCATATGTTTATTTTGAAAAGACAACCTCTGGATATGATGCTGCGCACATGAACTCAATCTTCTCAGTGACCGTGGTGAGACCTCTTCTGAGTTGAACCTGTCTTCTTAAATCACTGTGTGGTCTTGGCCACCGTGCAGCAGCTCAGTTTCAGGGTGTTGGAAACCTTGGTATAGCCTAGGCCATCTTTATGTACAGCAACAATTTTTTTTTTCAGATCCTCAGTGAATTCTTTGCCATGAGGTGCCATGTTAAACTTCCAGTGACCAGTATGAGAGAATGTGAGTAATGACACCAAATTTAACACACCTGCTAGCCATTCACATCTGAGACTTTGTAACACAAATTGAATGTAAAATTATGAATCGGACATAATTTGGCCATTTTTTACTTATGGGTGTACTTATTTTTGTTGAAAAGGAGAAAATTCCAGCAACTCCAGGAGAAAGTAGATTTTCTTTAAAAGCAGATTCTTTATTGATGATAAAAATATTCCATCCAAGCAAGACAAAAATGAAAAGGCAAGACAGAGGAGCTATTTCCTACGCGTTTCAACCTAAATAGGTCTTAATCATGGAATGCGCAGAGAAAATCTCTAAGGCTTGCGACACACATCCGTGCTGCCGGCACGTGTTTGTCATTTTTTACACGTACCGGCGGCACGGAGACACGTTAACCAATGCTACCCTATTGTAGCAGGCACACACACGTAAAACCACACGGAACGTGTGTCCGTGTGCATTTGTACGTGTGTGCGTTTTTCAAAGTGCTGACATGTCAGTGATTTCTCCCGCAGCACGGGTGTCACATGGCCCGCACCCGTACCACACGGGTGTAGTGTGGATGCGGTCCCGTGTGACACGCGCCGGAGAAAACACACATGTCAGTGAAAAAAAAAAAAAACATTAACTCACCTTCTCCAGCCCTCCTGTCTCTGCCGCTGCTGCCTCTTGCTGCCGACCACCGCTCATTATTCTCATTGAATATTCACTTCACTGCCTGGCAGCAGCGGGGAGATGGGAGGGCTGGAGACCGAGGATCAGCACCACGGACAGCAGCGCGGACAGCATGAAGGACCAGGTGAGTATGTTAATTACCGGTTCTACGTGTGCTATCGCAGATAGCACACGTAGAACACAGTGTCACGCACGTACCAGAGACACGTACTTACCTGCACGCAACACGCAGGGAAAATACGTGTCTCTCGGCACGTGCGTGAATTTCACGTGAGTGTGGCAGAAGCCTAAGACAGTATTTAAAGTCTGTGCACAACAAGAACAGGTTGAGTTGATTAGATGTGGTACCACCCACCCCATTTGATGTGGAGAGCACAGAGAAGAAAAAAAAAAAAAAAAAGAAAGAATAGAAACTGAGACACTGCACCAAAAATTCAGCACCACAAAAAATAAATCAAGAGAAAAAACACCAATATATATACATAAACTGATTAAAAAACAGAAGTAACCAGAGAGATCACATGATAAGAAATATATATGCCCGGTATAGTTTATAGAAAAGGGGCTCTTAAAGACAAGAAAGATTTTTTCTAACAGGATCAAAAAAAGGAAAAACCATTACTGCCCATATTACTATATAGTGAAAATTCAAGTGCTAAGGGAATGACCTTGAACCATCAAATGTCTGATAATCACTACAGTATAATATAATATAATTATTGGTGCTAAAAAGGTATGTCCTATAACGAACAAATAATATAGGAATTTCAAGTATACTGCATAACAAGATCTCTCCTCATATTTAGACCATGTGGCATTCTCGTGCCCAATTTAAAAATCCAGAAAGATTCTCTGTTGAGAATCTTTCTTTTAAGATCCCCCCTCTAATAGGTCTGGAAACTTTTTCAGTGCCTGTGAAAACAAGATTGTCAAGACATCTGTTGTGAACAGAGGCAAAGTGTCTAGAAACAGCAGACACATTTACCGCAGATGTATTTAATGTGTCTGACATGTGTCTACGTATTCTTTGTTTAAGGGGACAGCTAGTGCAGCCAACATATTGAACGTGGCAGGAAATACACTCTATAAAATAAACCACATTTGGGGTATTGCAGTTTATAAAGCTGTTGATGTTATAGGAGAGCCCTGCGTGATTAGATGTAAATGATTTGCATTTTTTTGCATGTTTGCACGAGATGCGAAAGTTGTGCCCACAGCTAAAAAAACCTGTGCAGGATAACCAATTTTTAGAGATGGCATTGTCTCTTTTACTGACAACCAAACTGGGGGATAAAATGTTGGCAAGATTAGGGGCTCTTCTGGCCACAAAATTGATTTTATTCTTAGTGAAAATCCGATTTAATAAATCATCACTAAGTAAAATAGGCAGATGTTTTTGTACTATTTTTACTATATCATGGAATTGAGGAGAAAAATGCGTTATAAACGTCACACCATTATTCCTATTATGCTTGTTCTTATTTTTATTATTATCTCTAAATAAATCCGATCTATCTATTTCATTAACTATAATTTTTGCCCGATCTAGACACCATTTCGGGTAGCCTCTGTGTTTGAGCTTAGTAACAGCACAGTCCATTTCTGCTTGTAGAACCTCCGGACAAGAACAATTGCGCTTTAACCTGATGAGTTCACCAAGCGGAATATTTTTGATGACATGCGGAGAATGACATGAACTAGCCATTAAAATGGAGTTGGAGTCCGTATCCTTATGATAAGGAAGGATTTCCACTACACTGCCATTACCTGTCAAAGTGACATCTAAATAATTGATACTGGTGGAATTTGTTTGAAATGTGAATTTGAGATTAAAAGAATTTTGGTTGAGATGGTTTATGAAAGAATGTGCAGTGACCACATCCCCCCTCCATATAATTAATACATCGTCTATGTAACGTGTGTAAAAAATTATATGATCTGAAAATTCATTATCATCATTGAAAATGTAAAATTCCTCAAAAATGGCTACAACAATATTAGCAAGGGAGGGAGAGAATTTCCCTCCCATGCTAACGCCACATTTCTGCAGAAAAATTTTTTCATCAAAAGAAAAATAATTGTGCGTTAGTAAAAAATTAATTGCAGTGATGATAAAATGTTGTATGTGAATGGGATGATTCATTATCATCATTGAAAATGTAAAATTCCTCAAAAATGGCTACAACAATATTAGCAAGGGAGGGAGAGAATTTCCCTCCCATGCTAACGCCACATTTCTGCAGAAAATTTTTTTCATCAAAAGAAAAATAATTGTGCGTTAGTAAAAAATTAATTGCAGTGATGATAAAATGTTGTATGTGAATGGGATATGAACTGTGTTTTCTAAGAAATAACTGCAATGGTGGGGGAAAAACACCTTTATGTATCAGGCCCATAATATCCGGCATTGGTTCCCTTGGTGAAAAACTTGGTGCTTGGTTGGATCATTTTCTACAGCCTTTAGTTAGAAAATTGCCGGGTTTTCTTAGAGACACTAAATCTCTTATCAATAATTTGAACTCTATTTCCTGGCAAAGCAACTACATGTGGCTGACTTGTGACATTGTCAGCCTTTATCCTTCTATTCCACATCATGTAGCTACTGACTGTTTGCAGTTATTTCTTAGAAAACACAGTTCATATCCCATTCACATACAAAATTTTATCATCACTGCAATTAATTTTTTACTAACGCACAATTATTTTTCTTTTGATGAAAAAAATTTTCTGCAGAAATGTGGCGTTAGCATGGGAGGGAAATTCTCTCCCTCCCTTGCTAATATTGTTGTAGCCATTTTTGAGGAATTTTACATTTTCAATGATGATAATGAATTTTCAGATCATATAATTTTTTACACACGTTACATAGACGATGTATTAATTATATGGAGGGGGGATGTGGTCACTGCACATTCTTTCATAAACCATCTCAACCAAAATTCTTTTAATCTCAAATTCACATTTCAAACAAATTCCACCAGTATCAATTATTTAGATGTCACTTTGACAGGTAATGGCAGTTTATACACATTATATTGGGCATCAATGGATGTCCAAATCAAAGGAGTAACACCATTATTCAATAAAAAACAATCTTTATTTAAACATATATTTAAAAATATTTTAGCATAAGGGTACCGAATAAAAGAGAGGCACGGACAGAAACAGTGATTACATCCCTAGATTAGTCAAACATCAATAAATGAGATGTCCCACATCGCGTCAGCAGCGTCAGCAGCGTTACGTGGTTGCCATGACTCACGATCATGTGGGTCATGACATCACAGTCACGTGATCGCGATCTGTGGGAGGTCCATTCATTAGCGTCTGTGGCAACTGCTGTCATGCGCCGTTTAATTGGATTAATCTGCGTCCTGCTCTGACGCGATAAGGCGATCTGAGCTCTTTGTTTTCTATTGGTCACTTGGTGCTTTTAAACCAACCCGCCCCTCACCTCTGACACGCTCCTCGAGAAAGCCATTTGCGAAACACGTGTCGGAGTGTGAGGGTCACGGCAGGGCACCATTATTCAGGTGATGTACTTTTGTGATATCATTGTGATAATATAATGTTGGGCGTTAGCCTATCTTCAACGTGTCTCAATGTTTGTGGAGGTATTCAGGCTCTGCGATAATGGCTGTATGGTTTATTTGAAAACCTAAACTGCATTTCCTATGGTTCAAGAAAACCCATATACTCTTTTATTCTATTTATTCTTATGAGTACAGATTATTTATGGGGGAACTGTGCATTAGAGAATATTTGCAGTATTGATAAAAAACGCAGACAAAATCGCAGAGTCTGTTTTTGGTCCACTAGAATATGTGATATTTGAATTCACCTGTTTTTTGGTGCAAACATCTCATTTATTGACGTTTGACTAATCTAGGGATGTAATCACTGTTTCTGTCCGTGCCTCTCTTTTATTCGGTACCCTTATGCTAAAATATTTTTAAATATATGTTTAAATAGAGATTGTTTTTTATTGAATAATGGCGTTACTCCTTTGATTTGGACATCCATTGATGCCCAAAATAATGTGTATAAAGTAGCTCTTTGGAGTGCCATGAGCTAAATTAGATGGACATGAGGTGGTTAATTACAGGTAATGGCAGTGTAGTGAAGATCCTTCCTTATCATAAGGATACGGACTCCAACTCCATTTTAATGGCTAGTTCATGTCATTCTCCGCATGTCATCCAAAATATTCCGCTTGGTGAACTCATCAGGTTAAAGCGCAATTGTTCTTGTCCGGAGGTTCTACAAGCAGAAATGGACTGTGCTGTTACTAAGCTCAAACACAGAGGCTACCCGAAATGGTGTCTAGATCGGGCAAAAATTATAGTTAATGAAATAGATAGATCGGATTTATTTAGAGATAATAATAAAAATAAGAACAAGCATAATAGGAATAATGGTGTGACGTTTATAACGAATTTTTCTCCTCAATTCCATGATATAGTAAAAATAGTACAAAAACATCTGCCTATTTTACTTAGTGATGATTTATTAAATCGGATTTTCACTAAGAATAAAATCAATTTTGTGGCCAGAAGAGCCCCTAATCTTGCCAACATTTTATCCCCCAGTTTGGTTGTCAGTAAAGGAGACAATGCCATCTCTAAAAATTGGTTATCCTGCACAGGTTTTTTTGGCTGTGGGCACAACTTTTGCATCTCGTGCAAACATGCAAAAAAATGCAAATCATTTACATCTAATCACACAGGGCTCTCCTATAACATCAACAGCTTTATAAACTGCAATACCCCAAATGTGGTTTATTTGATAGAGTGTATTTCCTGCCACGTTCAATATGTTGGGTGCACTAGCTGTCCCCTTAAACAAAGAATACGTAGACACATGTCAGACACATTAAATACATCTGCGGTAAATGTGTCTGCTGTTTCTAGACACTTTGCCTCTGTTCACAACAGATGTCTTGACAATCTTGTTTTCACAGGCATTGAAAAAGTTTCCAGACCTATTAGAGGGGGAAATCTTAAAAGAAAGATTCTCAACAGAGAATCTTTCTGGATTTTTAAATTGGGCACGAGAATGCCGCATGGTCTAAATATGAGGAGAGATCTTGTTATGCAGTATACTTGAAATTCCTATATTATTTGTTCGTTATAGGACATACCTTTTCAGCACCAATAATTATATTATATTATACTGTAGTGATTATCAGACATTTGATGGTTCAATGTCATTCCCTTAGCACTTGAATTTTCACTATATAGTAATATGGGCAGTAACGGTTTTTCCTTTTTTTGATCCTGTTAGAAAAAATCTTTCTTGTCTTTAAGAGCCCCTTTTCTATAAACTATACCAGGCATATATACATTTCTTATCATGTGCTCTCTCTGGTTACTTCTGTTTTTTAATCAGTTTATGTATATATATTGGTGTTTTTTCTCTTGATTTATTTTTTGTGGTGCTGAATTTTCGGTGCAGTGTCTCAGTTTCTATTCTTTCTTTTTTTTTTTTTCTTCTCTGTGCTCTCCACATCAAATGGGGTGGGTGGTACCACATCTAATCAACTCAACCTGTTCTTGTTGTGCACAGACTTTATATACTGTCTTAGAGATTTTCTCTGCGCATTCCATGATTAAGACCTATTTAGGTTGAAACGCGTAGGAAATAGCTCCTCTGTCTTGCCTTTTCATTTTTGTCTTGCTTGGATGGAATATTTTTATCATCAATAAAGAATCTGCTTTTAAAGAAAGTCTACTTTCTCCTGGAGTTGCTGGAATTTTCTCCTTTTCAACAAAAATAAGTACACCCATAAGTAAAAAATGGCCAAATTGTGTCCGATTCATAATTTTACATTCAATTTGTGTTACAAAGTCTCAGATGTGAATGGCTAGCAGGTGTGTTAAATTTGGTGTCATTACTCACATTCTCTCATACTGGTCACTGGAAGTTTAACATGGCACCTCATGGCAAAGAATTCACTGAGGATCTGAAAAAAAAAATTGTTGCTGTACATAAAGATGGCCTAGGCTATACCAAGGTTTCCAACACCCTGAAACTGAGCTGCTGCACGGTGGCCAAGACCACACAGTGATTTAAGAAGACAGGTTCAACTCAGAAGAGGTCTCACCACGGTCACTGAGAAGATTGAGTTCATGTGCGCAGCATCATATCCAGAGGTTGTCTTTTCAAAATAAACATATGAGTGCTGCCAACATTGCTGCAGAGGTTACAGGGGTGAGGGTTCAAGCTGTCAGTGCTCAGACAACATGCCGCAAAGTGCATCAAATTGGTCTAAATGTCTTACTGTCATCCCATGAGAAAGCCTCTTGTAATGATGATGCATAAGAAAGACTGCAAAAAGTTTGCTGAAGACAAGCAAACTAATGACATGGATTACTGAAATCATATCATGTGGTCTGATGAGACCAAGATAAACATATTTGGTTCAGATTGTGTTAAACGTGTATGGAGACGACCAGGTGCGGAGTACAAAGAAAAATATGTGTTGCCTTAGGTCAAGCATGGTGGAGGGAGTGTCTTTTTTGGGGGCTACATGAGTGCTGCCAGTTGTGGGGAGCTACAGTTAATTGAGGAAACCCTGAGTGCAAACATGTTCTATGACATACTGAGGCAGATCATGTTCCCCTCACTTCAGAAACTGGGCCACAGGTCAGTATTCCGATAAAACCCCCAGATGGGGCGGCAGGGGGCAATGCCTCCCCTTTCATGATTACAGTGGAAGAAGGAAACATCCCCACGCCCACCATCAAAGCCAATCAAGCCAACTAATAAGCCGGTCACCGCCAAGATCCTTCAAGCCACTGGGATTTACCGCATCTCATTTGCTGCATCTGACAATCACAGCAACCAGACATAGAGCATGACTGCCTGCTGTGAGGTTAAGGTCACAACTGAAGTGAGCTGTGCGTGATCAGCGGTGACATCGCTCAGGTTAGCTGCGGCCACAGCTGAAATCCTCCAACTCGTGTGGATTACGTTGGACCTGGAGGGGTGTATTGGGGGCTAATAAAGTGGAAAAAGAGGGGGCTATTTTGTGTTTCATTTCAAATAAAGGATTTTTTGGATGTTTGAGGGTTTTTTTTCACCTTCAGATTAGTCATTGGGGTGTCTCATAGACACCTACCATTACTAATCTAAGGCTTAAGGCCCCGTCACACACAGAGATAAATCTTTGACAGATTTGTGGTTGCAGTGAAGTCATGGACATATTGTTCCATTTGAACACAGCCACAAACCTGGCACTGATTGTCCACAATTTCACTGCAATCAAAGATCTGCTGCAGATTTATCTCTGTGTGTGACAGGGCCTTTAGTGTAAGCTGGAGGTTGATATTAACTGCTTCTTACCCCAATTGTCACTGCACCAGTGCAATCAGGAAGAGCCATGTAAAATCCAGGGACTATTGCATCTAATGGATGCAGCAAATCTGGACAGCTGCAAGCTGATATTTTTAGGCTGGGGGGCAGCTTAATAACCATAGGCCTCCCCAGTCTGAGAATAGCAGCACTCAGCTGTAAGGCTTTATCTTGGCTGGGTATCAAAATTGGGGGGACCGCACACCGTTTTTTTATAATTCTTTATTTATTTTACTGTTTGATGCAGACCCACCCACAGGCATCTGTGACTGGTTGCAGTCAGACCGCTGTCACAGCGTGGGAGCGCATCTGACTGCAACCAATCACAGACGCCAGTGAGTGGGTGAAGCAGTGAATATGTAGGAGCCTAATAAGCAGTCCGGGAAGAAAAATGAGAGGCCGCGGGAGCAATGTTTCAGTAAGTAGAAATCCCGTTTGCGCCAGATTCCAAATGTATTTTTGGAAATGTGGTGTTTGTGGGAAAACCGAACGCTGACTTTTAAGTGTAATGCTCGTGTTTGCCAAGCCTGAATGAACAAGCTCAGGCTCATACCAACCTTGAGTTTAGCGAACCTTTATCAAACAGGTTTGCTAATCTCTACTTACAAGTAACCTTCACAATGTTTGAGATGTTGGACTTGCCAAGGCAGAACTGAAAATGGAGCGATGAGTAACTTTCGCCTGTGGCAAAGAATCTGTTTGTGGTGGAAAAGAAACAATAAGGGAACAATGCTCTTTTAAACAAAGATGTTTTGCACAAACATGAATTAAACTTACCTTAATGTCACCACTAAGCTTTCATCGGGTGAAATTCTCTGGCAAACACGATGGTGCAGATCATTAAAACATCCAATACTCACACACATTAAATCACAAAAAAATTTGCAAGATGCATACACAGCTCATCGAAAAGGGTATGGTATACTCCATGGGTCACCCTGGCAGCCATAATTGGATGAATTCATAATTGTCTGATTCGACAGTGCTGTCTTCTTTCCCTTCTCCATTGCGCCTTCAGGACAATAAGATTTAGCTAAAAAATAAGGCTTGCTGGCATCATTTTCCAAGCAGAAAAAAACACAACTGCACTCTACAGTGGTAGCATACTAAATGATGGGTTCACACAGGTATATCCTGTTTGCAAATATTTATAGAGTCCAAAAAAAAATCTTTTTTTTTACTTCAAAAACAGACTATCAATACCAATCCGTTTAGTAAAGTATCCGTTAGAAATTGATAATGTATCCGTTAGCGGATTGGAAAAAAAGCAATCCATTTGTACAATAAGTTAGTGGATCCATTATTAGACATCTATTGGATCCATTACAAACGAATGATTACAGGAGATGTGAACCAGCCTGAAAGAGGTGAAAGACTTTACACAAAAAAACAAGACAAATTAAATTCTAAGCTCTACTATATCTGTATCTAATTTAAAATAGTATACTACGTGAAAAACTCAGATTGGGAATTTCTTGTTAAGTTCTGACATTCAAAGATGAAAAAGGGAACACGATAAAAGACTTTACCTGATAACAGAGGGCAAAAGAACACAAGATTCTTCATTACTCCGTCCCATTTTTCATTTTTTCCTCTCACTGCCATCATAACTTATAAACTGGATGACAAATGCAGTTTCAGAGGTTTTGATCTGTCAAGGGCACTGACCGGATAGGCAGAAATAACTACTTCTAAAGTGTTGTAATTGTTGGATTCATAAATTTGTAATAAAGAACAACCACACAGATAAGATTCTAGAATTCCTCTTATTATCAAATTATGAAAATTGAAGGCTCTGTTTTACATAGATTAATTGCAGTGATTAATTCATTCTCTTATTTGAATGCGCACAATTTATTAGTTTGAATGGAGAAGTTAACGACATATTTTCATATTTCCTACAAGATTTCATTCCCAAGCATAGCTTATAGCAACATTTCTTATCTGCAAACTATATTCCTTCTATTTCTTTCACTTAGTTACAGTCAATTAATAATATTAATGACTTTGTAATGAGAATTTTTCCCCAGCTTAAAATTTTAGCTTTACAAAATCCCTTGAGTCCAGACAGCTTTGTGTCAAACTTAAATCAGCTACATTTAACACGCCACTTATCAGATTTTATCTTGTCTCTATTTTTGAGTGCTAATGCTACTGATTCATTCTAGGTTTACAAAATGCAATTAGAAATATCATTATATTGGAAATAACCAATCATAACCCTTGGAATTAAAAAATTGGCATTGCATCTAAAACATATGCAGTATAAAAATGAAACATCAGATAGCTGGTTCATTGTGATAGGCCTTTTCTCTTTATCGAACATAATTGGAGCATGTCAATGTCAAGGAGGTTGTAAATATGTCAACTATTTAAGTCTGTCATTTTAGTCCAAGGATTTGGTGACTTTGTGATTATTTTTTCATATTAATTTCATTGTCAAGGTTTCTTTTAGAAGCGCTCACATGGATTATTTAGATGAAAAAAGGTGTCTAACTGTATCTCTTGGAAGCAGTTGTGCATGCAATAAGTAGTCAGAAAAGGTTATTTTTATATCAATTAAAGATGTTAAAAATTAAGTGATCCCTGCTATATCATGTTCATAATTCTTCACATAAATATTTCATTTTTACACCATCTTTTTTGTTTTTATTAAAATTTATAAAAAAAGGGGAATTCTTCTCATTGAAGTGATTGTCCATCTTTGCACTCTGTGACTTTTTGTCAGATTGTCTGAGTTGATTATTTGCTGGAGGTTTCTTTATGGTTATCATGGCTTTATCGTTCAGATACAAAGCTATTATGATCATGTACATAGGCTCTATAATGAGTTGATATTGACAGGTTGCACTAAAACACTAAAATCTCTATTTTCTTCCGTTGTGAAGAGACTATTTATATACTTCTATACTTGTATACTTTTAAACAAAAGTTTTTTTATCACTACTCATTTAAAAAATTTTTTGTTATCTCTACTGGCTAACACAGTACAAAGATATATTTTACCTGTATTTGTATACTTGATTTTTCTGGGTAGCATTGCATGACCCATAAGTCTCTTTACACCATCTTGGAACTTTCAAAGATTAGAAACTTTATCCCTTAGATACAAAGCTCAAAATATCTATTATAAATATTGAATTAATTGGTGACATTCTTGTTGCCAACAACTACTACTACTACTCGGAGGAAGGATTAGGCTACGTGCCCACAATGCGGAAAATTTGCGGAATTTGCCGTGATTTTTTTTCTGAAATTCTGTGGATTTCTCAAAAATCCGCAGTACAGCGAGTTCCCAGCCATTTCTATGGCATTTTGGAAGTGCTGTGCCCTTGCTGCATTTTTTCCGCAGCGGAAATAATGCGGATTTCCCTGCAGAAAAATCTGCAGCATATCATTTATTCCGCGCGATCCTATACTTACCTGACTTGATAGAAGACACCGGAGTCACTTCCTCTGGTGCAGAGAGGGAGGTGGAGCCAGGAGCGGGCAGCAAGAGGTGTGCGGACCCTGCATGAGCTTCGGTCATGTTACAGCTGGAGCTAGTTCAGGCCCGCCCACCTTCTCCTGCAATTTGCAGACAGACACGGCCGGAAAGTGAAGTGCTGCGTGATGGAGGTAAGTATGAACTCACCGATCACTGCAGCACTTGTTCTGCATTGAGGATGCAGTGCTGAAACCATGGTAATGTATCCTCAATGCAGAATGCCCACAGCATATCCGCAGGACATTCCGCAATACAACCGCAGCATTAACACAGACAAAGTTGTGCTGCGGTTTTCTGGGAGCTCCTGCGGAATGTCCTGCTGATATATCCGCAGGACACTTTCCCCGTGGGCACATAGCCTTAAAGCTCTACTGACTACAGTTATGGTATTATTTCTTATTTCATGTATACTAAATACACAGTTAGCTCCAAGGTGTGGAAAGAGAAATTGAGTAAACTAAAGATTTATTTATTTAAGTCATTTATTTAATTCCATTAATTACAGACATCATCATCACTATCTGCATCAGGGCTCACAATCTAAGTTCTCTGTCAGTATGTAATTGAAGTGTGGGAGAAACCCGGAGTACACAGAGGAAATCTACACAAACGCATGAAGAACATACAAACTCCTGCTACTATGCGGGAATAAACCTCTCAAAACAACCCCACTTTGAAAACTACAGTTCTCAAGGAATTTATTAACCCCTTACATTTTGGCTATTATCTGCAAAATTACTTTAGTTAGAATTTTGAAACTCCAGGTATTCCTCAAGTATGTCGTTGTTGATAATATCCAGTTGTTCATATAATTTTTTTCATAGCCATTATGGTGTAACAATGCTTGTTTTGTGAAAACTACATCTGTACGAATTGGGGGCCTTTTAGGCCCCCGCTGTTTTTATCATGTTCTCAAAAGTGTTTGTGTCTCAAGTTACTTTATTTGTACTCAGTAATGCTGGTGGAGGGGCCAGGGTGTGGATAATAACATGTGAGGATGTCATGTGATTTTTGGAGGGGGTGATAAGGCCATAACATCACCTCAGGTCCTCTGAACACAGTAATGAGCTGTGTATAGAGTACTGAGGACAGTATACACTGTGAGCTAATAGCTGAAGGACCTGTGATAAGATAACCTGTTGAGAGGAAATCTGATTAATTTTCAGTTTCTGTTTCTAAGAAGCTTGCAAAGGCTAGAGCTTGTGAGCCACAAAAATCCAGATAATTGTACACCACCTAAAAGTATAAAAGGTAAGAGCTGCTGAGGGTGAGAGGAAGAAGGGGGAACATTACACTTACAGTGTGTCACACACAAGCAAAGAGTGGACAAAACAAAACCAGGCCACAGCCAATAAAGAAGGGAAACAATTTATGCAAAACCAAGAAGAAATCTCCTTAAAAAATAACCTTTAATAATGCGTTTAAAAGGTATAAAGCCTATTTACCAAAGTGTAACACTCACCCTAGTAGTGTAGGGACAATAGAAATAGGTAGCCAGGGGGAGGGGTGGGAAAATATCCCTATGCTGACCCTCCAGTCACCCTACCTAGCAATGGAGGGTATGACACCCTATGGTTGTGGCGCCCCCATTCACCGAGGGGAAGCCCTGAAATAACCCTGGTCAGCCCTACACTACACTAATATGTGCAAAAGTGGATTAAAATAACTCAATGATACCAATAGTCAACATGATAGTATGACTTATCTGGCCAATTATGTCAGATCCTCAGACGTCGACCTGTCTAGCGTATTGGATTTTTACGCTTCCAACTTTGGAGCCTAAGGGCCTTAATCGCGATTTCGATACGTCCAGTTTTTTATAGGTTTTGAATTCTGTTTTTTCACTATTTCTCTACAGAAGAGTTAAAAACTCTTTCGATGATGGCCGGTCTATTTAGGTACTTTTAATTCCCTTTATTTGCCATATACTTCCATATTTTTTCTCAATTTTTCTTTTTTCATTCCCTTTTTTTCCTTCCCCTTTTTTCCCTCTTAACGTCTTTCCCCCCTTTCCCCCCCCTACCCCCTCCCCCCTTTTTTCCTCCCCCCTCCCCCTCCCCCCTTTTTTCCTCCCCCTTTTTTCCTCCCTTTTCTTCCCTCATGCCCCCTTAAAAGATAGTTCAATTATCCCAAATTCATAATCTGATGATGATAATTTATATTTCTAATTTTGATCTCAGATAAATACACCACTCCCTGAGTCCTTTTTGGATTCTTATTTTATATTCTTTTTTTCTTAATCCTTTTGTTTTTTTACATACTCATAAATATTTCCACACTAAATAGCCTTATTTCTATATTTGTGTAATATGTACTCTCAATAGAACATGTTGGTCTTTTATCCTCCGTTATTGTAACGGACAGCATTGTTTTCATTCCTATTTTCACATTAGAGTAAACACTCATCTAGAAGGCTCCAATTGCCGCTTTTGTTTGTAATCCATTAATCATGATACATTTTGTTCTGTCATTTAGCCTATTTATATCCTTTCCATTGAGGCTTAGCGGTTTTATGGTGCATTTGTATTTACTCCATTCAACTATGTGTTTCTTATCTAGATCTAGTGGCTTAGGGTACCTTCACACTTTAGCGATGCAGCAGCGATCCGACCAGCGATCTGACCTGGTCAGGATCGCTGCTGCATCGCTACATGGTCGCTGGTGAGCTGTCAAACAGGCAGATCTCACAGCGACCAGTGACCAGCCCCAGCCAGCAGCGACGTGCAAGCGACGCTGCGCTTGCACGGAGACGGCGTCTGGAAGCTGCGGACACTGGTAACTAAGGTAAACATTGGGTATGGTTACCCGATATTTACATTAGTTACCAGCGCACACCGCTTAGCTGTGTGTGCAGGGAGCAGGGAGCCGCGCACACTGAGCGCTGGCTCCTTGCTCTCCTAGCTACAGTACACATCGAGTTAATTAACCCGATGTGTAATGCAGCTACATGTGCAGAGAGCAGGGAGCCGCGCACACTGCTTAGCGCTGGCTCCTTGCTCTCCTAGCTACAGTACACATCGGGTTAATTAACCCGATGTGTAATGCAGCTACATGTGCAGAGAGCCGGAGCCGGTAGCACAGACAGCGTGAGAGCTGCGGAGGCTGGTAACTAAGGTAAATATCGGGTAACCACCTTGGTTACCCGATGTTTATCTTGGTTACAGCTTACCGCAGCTGCCAGACGCCGGCTCTTGCTCCCTGCTCGCTTCATTTGTTGCTCTCTCGCTGTCACACACAGCGATCTGTGTGTCACAGTGGGAGAGCACCTTTGAAGAAAACGAACCAGGGCTGTGTGTAATGAGCAGCGATCTCGCAGCAGGGGCCAGATCGCTGCTCAGTGTCACACACAGCGAGATCGCTAATGAGGTCACTGCTGCGCCACAAAAAGCGTGACTCAGCAGCGATCTCGGCAGCGAGCTCGCTGTGTGTGAAGCACCCCTTAATGTGGTCTGCCTCTATGTGTGATTGCCAACCAGCCAGTTTTGCATGTTGCCAACCAGGATCCTCACTTCCGACCTTCGGATTGGAAGTGACCTTCGGTTATCAGTCATTTGCTAATCAAGTGGTCTATTTAACCCTGGCCATCATGCTGTGAAATCACACACATTGCAGACCACATGGCAGTCTTTCTTATCTTCCTGGAATCTTTATATGCGAATTGGAGCCTTTTTGGTGAGTGTCATTATGCCTTTGTTTCCCTGTCTATAGGATTTTCTTACTGAGATTGTTACATGGCTTTCTCTCCTTTTCTCTCTATTGCTCTCTTTTTGCATAGCTTTTCACTGATTTTTTAAAGGTGCAGTGTATGGTTCCTTGTTTTTGTCTTTTTCTGTTTCTCCCTCTTCCCCTTTTTTTCTTGTTTTTCTTTCTTTCTTTGTCTCCCTTTCTCTTGCTCAGCATATACAACTTATTTTTTCCCCTTATTTTTAGGAGGACATGCTTGTGCTATTGAAGTGACTCACCTGACAGATTATTAGGTTTGTTTTTTTATTTTTTGTTTACCATTTGCATGGCTATAATGTCAATTGATGAATTTATTCTGCCGTTTTGAATGCTAAGAATGTTATGAATATTTTTTTTTTGGAGAAAACATTTGTATTGATTCTAAATATTTTTTTCTGTTATAGTGTTAAACTGATGAAGGTCGGAAGACCGAAACGTTTTTGACAATAATTGACACAAAATTGCATTCTATATAAATTTAAATAAAAATTACCTTATTTCATGCTTTGAGTGCTGGATTTTTTGACAATTTTTGTACTCCAATACACAATATTGTGAGACAGGCTCAAGGAGCTGTGGGAAGTCCCAGTTAATTTACCCCTAAAGATGTATTCTGTACTTATTTATCTGAAAATATTGCAGAAGAGGTCCTAATATGTTCAAGCCTAGAAGGAAGACGTATCGCTTCTGCAAAAAATAAGTCCTGGAAAAATATCTCAAAAGAGGAACTTTATGCAAAGATTGGACTTTTACTGCTGGCAGGGAGTCAAAAATCGTATGATGTCCCAATACGAGAATTATTTCTGGACCCACATTCTGATCCACACTATAAGGCGACAATGTCAGTGGGCAGATATGAGGAAATTAGAAGAATCATTCGCTTTGATGATAAGCTAACTCGTGCAGCGAGGTTTGAAACAGACAAATTAGCCCCTATCAGTTATATCTGGAACATATTTATTAAAAATTGCGCAAAACTTTACAATCCTAGTACTAATGTTACTGTAGATAAGCAACTTGTACCGTTCAGAGGACGCTGCAAATTCATACAATACATGCCCAGCAAGCCAGCCAAGTATGGAATAAAAATCTTCAGGATGTGTGATTCTGCAAATTATTATGGCATAAATGGTGTAATCTACTGTGGCAAAGAGGTTGGTGCACCAGTACAGAAGGATCTGGGGTCTAAAATAGTCAAAACTCTTGCTGTTCCAATATTCAATTCAGGTAGAAACATCACCATGGACAATTATTTCACCAATGTTGAACTAGGCAATTTTCTGCTTGCAAAAGCTATTACACTTGTTGGTACTATAAAGCAAAACAGATGAGAAATTCCAGCAGCACTCAAACACAATCGTCAGCGAGCACTTTATGAGAGTGTCTTTGGATTCAATAATAAAGCGCCTTTGGTATCTTACAAGGCGAAAAAGGAGAAATCTGTAATTTTACTCAGTACCATGCATCACGATTGCAGTGTTGACAGCAATAACCAAAAATTGAAACCAGAAATCATCCTGCATTACAATGCAACAAAAGGAAGTGTAGATAAAATGGATGACATGGTGGGAGAATATTTGTGTAAGAGGCAAACAAAACGATGGCCTGTACTACTATTTTCAAATATGCTTGATGTAGCAGCCCTAAATTCATTCATTATTTATACAGAAACTCATCCGGAATTTCATGCACAGAGGAAGGACAGGAGACACATATTCTTGAAGGACCTTTGTCATGAACTTGTAATGCCTCACATGATAGAGCAAAGCGACTTGAAATGCTTGCCAAAGGAAACTTAAGAAGCAATGAAACGGTGTGGCATACAGTTTCAGAATATCCACAGCCAGGAGAAAGAAAACAAAAGCCTTGTTTCATGTATCCAAGAAACATAGAGAGGAAAACTGAGCGATATTGTTCCACTTGTAAGGAAAATGTTTGCAAAGAACACTCTTCTCAAAAAATAACATGTCAGTATTGTTTGAAAGACTAATATAAGAGAAAAGAAAGTTAGAATAAAAATGTAGCTGCAGCTAGTTTGCTATAGATTTCTATGCATTTTTGTGTGTTTTCATGTCTTTGAAATTTGGGGAAAAAAAATGTTTTGGTGTTTTCTGTGAAAAATTATAATTGAAATTTTGTCCACTATTCATATTTTATTGAGCAATTTTGAAATAAACTTGTGAAAGTTATTTAAGTGTGTTTTTCTACATTATGTGCATGGGGGCCTAAAAGGCTCCCAATACGTTAATATGTATATTTTTAACGTCATGCGTTCTAGGGCTAAGAGGTGTGGTAGGCACCTTGAACCCACAGGTGCTTCACAGAATTTTATAACGCTGAGCCATCTATGCAAAATAATACAGTTTTCTCGCATAAATGTTTCTTTTGCAACACATTTTTCAATTTCACAAGCTTAACAGATGAAAATGGACTATAAACATTGTTGTGCAATTTCTCCTGAATTTATTGATACTTCATATTGTGTGTGATGAAAAACTACTGTTTTAGCGCATGGAAAGGATTGGCATGGTAGGGAAGGAACACCAAATGAATTATGGATCACAATTTTGGCTAGCATAGATTTCAGATGCCATGTCAAATTTGAAGAGGTCATGACATGCTGACCCGTGGCTGTCATGACAACCCATTAGCATCTCGCAATTATGTCACAGGAGCGTCGATGAGAGCGTGAAATGATGTTCTTTTGTAGGGGCCTGTTAATTCTTGCAGCCAGAGCTTAGATCCAACTGCAGCTGTTAGTGGCACATTATGGCTTTTTTTTGCAGAGTGCGTTGTACTTTTGACTGAAACCATAAGTTTTACCATATAGTGTACTGGAAAACGAGAAATAAATTCCAAGTGTGGTGAAATTGCAAAAAAGGTGTAATCTCACAATTGTTTCGGGGTATTTTATTCACTGTGTTCATTATATGGTAAAACTGACATGTCATTATGATGCCTCAGGTCGGTACGAATTCATAGATAGCAAACAGGTAACGTATTATTTTTATCTAAGTGGTAAAAAAAGAATTCTGAAGTTTGTCCAAAAAAGAGTTGCACTTTTGACACCATTTTCTGTGACCAGTGGTGTTCTCATTTTTTAGGATCTTGGGCTCAGTGGTGGCTTATTTTTTATGTCTCAAGTAGTGATGGGTGAACCTGAACTGTAAACCAAAATCAGACAAAGAGTGATTGGAGGGGCTGCCTCATAAACACCCCACTTTTTGGAGATAGGTAAGGGAACTAAAACTCTGCTAGACAAATTGAAGTTAACAACAGGAGGAATTGGATGTGCCTTTCTATAGCCACATAGAATTCACCAGCAGCAAGAGGATGTAGCAGTGTGGAAAGGCTACAGGAGGCAACTTAGTTGGAGACTGTGAGAAACCAAGGAAAAAAAAATGTGAAAACATACCCTGCTGTAACTAAATAAAAGCATAGTGCATATAAACATAGGGTACTTAGTAAACACTGTTTTTGATCAAAAAAAGCATAAAGCTATCCCACCAAACGTCAAGGTGTACCCAGTTGGGATAGTACCTACACTCTCTAATATTAAAACCTTACCATGGGTCTAAAATAGGCCTCAATGTGGCTAAGGGCTGAGAGCGACCGGGTCCCTACAGGACACACACAGTCAGGGGGATTCACAGAATGAAATGTCCAGCTCGCTGAGAAGGGGGCCACTCCCTGTTTGTACTGAATACAAAAAAACTACATAAAAACAAAAAAGTGAGCCGGAGTATGAGATGGTATACATGGAACTTGTGAGACCATGTTCACACTGGCCATGAGACAAAGAGAAACCAAGGAAAAAAAAATGTGAAAACATACCCTGCTGTAACTAAATAAAAGCATAGTGCATATAAACATAGGGTACTTAGTAAACACTGTTTTTGATCAAAAAAAGCATAAAGCTATCCCACCAAACGTCAAGGTGTACCCAGTTGGGATAGTACCTACACTCTCTAATATTAAAACCTTACCATGGGTCTAAAATAGGCCTCAATGTGGCTAAGGGCTGAGAGCGACCGGGTCCCAACAGGACACACACAGGGGGATTCACAGAATGAAATGTCCAGCTCGCTGAGAAGGGGACCACTCCCTGTTTGTACTGAATACAAAAAAACTACATAAAAACAAAAAAGTGAGCCGGAGTATGAGATGGTATACATGGAACTTGTGAGACCATGTTCACACTGGCCATGAGACAAAGAGAAACCAAGGAAAAAAAAAGTTGGAGACTGTGCAGAACAAAAACTGGGATCACAATGAGTAGAGTGTTGTTCACCACCTTTACAAGTCACCGGTGTTAAGGGTACTTTACATGCTGCAACATCGCTAGCAATTGCTAGCAATGTTGCGTGTGATTGCACCCGCCCCATCGTTGTAACGATATGTGGTGTTCACTGCTGTAGCGAACATCATCACTGCAGCAGCGTCACATGCACATACCTGTTCAGCGATGTCGCTATGACTGCCAAACAATCCCTCCTTCAAGGGGGAGGTGCGTTCGGCGTCATAGCGACATCACTGCGGCGTCACTAAGCGGCCGGCCAATAGAAGTGGAAGGGCGGAGATGAGCGGGACGTAACATCCCGCCCACCTCCTTCCTTCCGCATTGCCAGTGGACGCAGGTAAGGAGATGTTCGTCGCTCCTGCGGTGTGACACATAGCTATGTGTGATGCCGCAGAAGCAACGAACAACATCGTACATGTGGCAGCAGCGATATTAAGATGAGCATCGTGTCAATGATCACCTTTTTTGAACGATTTTGTGATCGTTGATCGTCGCTCATTGGTGTCACACGCTGCAATGTCGCTACCGGTGCCGGATGTATGTCACTAACGACATGATTCCGACGATATATCGGTACTGATGTCGTAGCATGTAAAGTACCCTTTACACTTTCATTTAAAAACTCTCCAGTTTTATTCAAATTAGCTGATACAAAAATGAATGCACACCACATCAAAAACAATTGCATTTAGCATTTTGTCTGAGCTTCATGATTTAAAAAGCATTGAATGAACATGGCAACATTATTTTTATTCCATTCTTCAATAATTACCTCCTTTAGATCCTGGATTCTCAAAGGACAGTGAAGCTCAACTTGTCTCTTCAAATTTCACCAAAGGAGTTCAATTTGGTTCAAATCAGGAGACAAACAGTACATGGCCACTGAATTACTTTCCACCTGTTCTTCTTAAAAAATGTAACAGTGACCATAGCTGTGTGTTTTGGGTCATTATTATGTTGAGAAAGTCATGTCTAGTAGGGGCACAGAGTGATGATAGCATCTGTTATTTTAGAATAGATTACTATGTCTGTAAATTTATGATATTATCAATAAAAATGTAGACCCCTGACATCAGTAGTGCTCATGCAATCCCACATAAGAGCACTGTATCTACTATGTTTTGCTGTAAGCACCATGATTACTATAAAATATAGATTCCCAGCAGTCTTCATAGTTTTCAGCATGGGCCCTGGCATATAGTTGGTGAGCTTTTTTGTGATGTGGAGTTAGGAGAGGCTTCCTTTGTTGACAATACCGTAGTGACTCGCCCACCCCAGGGCCTTAGGTGACTCGGTGTCGGGCCAGACTAGTCCGGAGTAGTCAGCGGTGACGGGGCCCGACTCCGTGACCCTGGCGGAGTCAATTAATGTGGCAGTATGGGGGAGATGGTAATAAAGTTTGTATAAGATTCGTGACGCCTCCTGTGGATTGTGGTTTTGTAGCCACCGCTGCTGGACGGGACCTCCGGGACTGGTGTTATGACAGCTGAGGTGTTTCTGCTCCCCACAGGTGGAGCGGGTACCCTGTGGCAACCGTTTGTAAAGTCTATGGTGGGTGTTGATGAGGTGCAGGGCTGACAGGGAAGTGGAAAGGAATGGACACAGACAATGATTTCTTTTACCTTCTCATTAACTTGTCCTCAACTGGTGACCTCCAGGGAGCCTGTTACAGATGGTAGTGGCGATCTGGTAGCCTGGAAACAGTCAGGGAACTCACACTGGCCAGGCGAGTAATGAGGCCTGGTCCCTACGCTCTGTCTGTGTAAGCAGGGTCCCGCTGCTTCAGCGATGCTGAGACCCGTTCTGTCATTCTCTGAGGTAATCTATTACCTCCCCCGTATGGCAGGCTGCGTGGACTGTCACAGATGCCGCTGTTCCTATCCTGGCTCCAAGTCCTGGCTTTACAGCTGTGCCTCCGGGTGTGGGGTGGACAGAGACCTGCAGTCCTCTTGTCCTCCGGATACAACTACTGGTACTCGAATACTCGTTTTGCCCCGAACTCCGGTATTCGCTTTTGCATCAATGACGTCAGAGTGAGCTGGCTGCGCTCCACTCCCCGGTATCCTTCTCCTCTTTGCCTCTCTGTGGACTGTGTTTTCCTGGGCTGAACGATCCGGCTCAGCTCCCAGCTCACACACCACACTACTTGAGTTCTTTCCTCTCTGAACTCTCCTCCCCGACTGACTAACTCCCCCCCCCCAGATCAGAGCTTAAGGAATGCTCCCTGGAACTCCAGGTTAAGAGCTCCCCTGCTGGCCCGGGGGAGAAACTGTGTTGAGTGATGGTACTTACTGGCCAATGGACGTCCCAAACTACCTCCAAGTTCAGCATTAACCCTTTTTGGGAGGGCAACACTGCTGTGGCATCCAGACCGCATGGGTGCCACAGTAGCATGTCATCCCTCTGTAGAGAATACTATGTTATGTCAAAGTAAACACTAAGTCAAGTGGAACTTTCTATTTCTTTAGCTAATTGTAGTAAACTAGCATGATGCTTTCTTCAACCCTTCTCATCAGAAAATGCTTCTGGTTATATTATAACTTATTTAATCAGCCTGGACTTCTCTTTGAGATGGTTGCAGCTCCATCTTTGTTAAAATTCTGCTAATGTATTCTGACTGATAAGTACAACTCTGCTGAACTTCATGTACCCTTAAACTTTCTTATGTAAGTTAATAGTTTTTTTTCCCCTAGGTCTTGTGACATTTCTCTTCCACGTGGTGCCATTGCTGACAGCAAGAAATGAGAAGATTTTTTGTTAAGTGTCAGCTTTTTTAGTCAACTGTCTATTGAACTCCTGTTTAATAAATAATCAAACTTACCTGTTGTTGAGTTTCTGTTAATTAGAATTTTGAGACTAAACTCTAGGTTTACTCTTAATACATTTATTGGTGTGTACTCATTTTTTCATCATAGTTTTGAATGAGTTTGTTAGGAAAGAATAAATAGATAGATATAATGATAGATCGATAGATTTAATTTGCAGCACAGTTTAATCAGCGGAAACAGTATTTATGTTGTAGTTGCTGGTTAATTTTGGTCTTGAAGTAGTCAGATGCTTATGTATTTTAAGATAGCTTGCTCAAATATACAGTACTATAATGATACTTTTCAAACAATATCCACCAAGACCT
This sequence comes from Anomaloglossus baeobatrachus, assembly GCF_048569485.1. Classification (NCBI taxonomy): domain Eukaryota; kingdom Metazoa; phylum Chordata; class Amphibia; order Anura; family Aromobatidae; genus Anomaloglossus; species Anomaloglossus baeobatrachus. The sequence goes on along the minus strand of NC_134354.1, from coordinate 617,202,876 downwards.
TTTCAATGATTTATCTTTCCTTTTTATCCTATATTTTGCTTTCTTGAAGAAATAAAACTTTTTTAAACAAGAATGTACTTTGCTGGAAGCTAGTTTATATTAACATTATTGTTTGTTTATGCTTCTCACCTTCCCATTAAGTAATTCAAAATGTCTAGACATCCTGTCTTCATGTAATTGATGGCTTTGCCAATAATTACTGCTGAGTAGCATCCAAAGTTTCAGGACTTTGGTTTGGTTTGCAAAGAATTCTTATTTTTAAGTGCCCAGTTCAACTTTTGAGCAAGCTAGGAGCAGAAGACATACAAGTAGATGCCCTTTACCTTATGTCCTCGTTTTCATCTTTATGTCATATATTTTGTTGCACTCTTTGAATACCCAGTTCTATGTAAAATTTAATTGTTTCATGATGTTTTGCGTGTGTGTTTGGTGAAATCATATTCTTATTAATTATGCCTTACTAGTTAAGTGTAAGTAGACAGTTCTAATTAAGCCTTACTAGTTAAGTGTAAGTAGACAGTTCATGTGTGTTTTTTTTTGTTATTAGTTCCATCGATTTAAGCATTTCATAGAAATAAGTCAAATTATTTTTACACTTTTTAATTGTATCATCATGGCAGCTGGTCAAGCATAAGTACAAGGTTAAATATCGAAAATTCCCAGCATAGTTTTAATTAAAACTATTACAAGCCATTAGGAAGCATCACTCGCCACGTCAAAATAATCCTCTTTGCCAAGACAGAAGAAAAAGAGAACATGACCTTATATAGCGTTTCTAAGCAAAACAGTCCAATTAATCCAGTGGTAGTTAATAGGTCCTTGAAGCTTAACAATGTGCAAATTTATAAAAGTTACAATAAATTGTCTAAAACTTTGCAATATTTATAAATTATTTTACGTGATAATCTGATAGCAAAGTATAATGTATATTTACACCTCCCTTCTAAAAACCTCAATTAGCCCCTTAAAGGAATTATCCAGCTTCTTTTGACTTTTTTTTTATTACCCTATTGGGCTACATTGGGGCAGGTAAGTAGATAGAGACCACTTACCTGCCCTGCTGTCAGCCCCTCTCCCCCGTCTCAGAGTGGTCATGTGATCGCTCCTGCCGCGATTTTGCTGCTTCCGGTCATTTCATGTCAACATGGGCAGGACCATGTTGACATGCAAATCTGGAACAGCATGCCACCTCCCTGCTGGGCGGCTTCAGTGCGATGAGCCCCACCCCCTTCCCTGCACCCTCCCACACATTCCCCCGCACCCCTTACTCTCCCTGCAACCTCCCCCTGCACTGCTGTGGGGTCCGTGACCTGGGGGAGGGGCCTGGCGGCGGCTGCCGTGGTGTCTGCGCCAGCTCCGGGACCCCCACTCAGGATCTCACATTCAAATGTACCGGCATCACAGATCACAGATAACAGATCACAGATGCCGGTACATTTGAAAGCGCTGATGGGAGGGAGCGCAGCGCTGTTCTCATCACTGTCCCGCTGTCTGTGTCTGACAGATCAGGACAGCGGTGATGTCACTACTGTGCTGATATGTCCAGAGCACAGACAGCGCACAAACGTGCAGGAGCGACGGGGACCGAGGACAGGTGAATGTTACATCTCGTGGCTCTCCTGAGGAAAGGACTGAGGCAGTCTCCCATTCCTTGCCTGCCACGAGCATTCCTGCTCAGCAGCGCCGAAGGTCTGCCAGACTGCGCAGTGTGCAGGAGATACCTTCTCAGAGAGGCAGCAGAAGGGTGACACCTAGTGGTTCTCCTGTTACAAGGAGTGAAGCGGTCTCCCATTCCTGGCCTGCCGCAGACTCTCCTGCTCAGCGGCCCCGAAGGTCTGCGAGGCTGCGCAATGTGCAGAGGTTTACTGCTCAGGGAAGCAGTGAGATTCCCGTTATCTCTGCACATTGTGAGACCGAGGATCCCGCCTCTATTTCCCAGAGGCAGGAGGGTGAGCATGTGCAATGCGTGGTGGGTCCTGATTCGCTCACTGACGTCACACGGCTTGATGACAAGGCTGGTGACGTGGTGAATCCTGACTGGCAAGGCTGGGACGTCGTGGACCCTGATTGGGTCAAGTCCGTCATCTCCGCCTCGCGCCCGCCCTCGGGTGGAGCTGCACCTCCTTAAAAGCTCCCCCTGCCATCATGGCGGCGCGCGACCGTCCTTCTATGTTTGGATGTCTGGCAGCGTGCTGCCACGCCACTGCTCAGGCATTACTGTCTCTTGTGGGCTTGGCCCTTGCTGCTCCGGCAGTACCTCGTTTGCAGGCCGTGTTCCTGCCTTGCTGCTCCGGCAGTACCCCCGTCAACAGGCCGTGTTCCTGTCCCAGGTGAGCTCCTCAAGTCTCCTTTGGACTCACCTGGTTATTGAAAGCACACGTGCGTGGGCACCTCTGTGCTACCCTCGTGCCATATTCTTGTGACTTCCACTGGCACACGTGCGTGGGCACCTCTGTGCTTCCCCGTGCAACAGGTACACCGAGCCGTGAGATCTGTGCCATACAACCCTCACGGGTTAGGGCAGATCGGTGTACATAGATCGTCTGTGACATTCCAGACGATCGCTAGCAGCAACCCGCTCACTCTTCACCCACCATAGCGGCGGTCCCTTACACCGCACAGTGGACCTTGACCGGCGGAAGCAGTCCATTTCCCATCTTGGCACGCTTCCCCGGGTCCCCCTCGTAACATTACGGTCGCGCCAAAGGTCTGGCTATGGCTGAAGAGCAGCAGCAGTTGCTGCGTTATGTGCAGCAGTTGGAGTCACGATTGGCAGCAGTGGAGCAGTCTTCCTCCGATAAGACTACTCTGACGACAGTCGCCACCCAGGCGGCTACCCAGGCTGTGCTATTGGGCGGAAGGTCTCCTCGCCTTGCGCTTCCAGAGCGCTTTAGCGGCAACAGCTCTGAGTGCCGTGGTTTTATAAACCAGGTTACCACCTACTTAGAGCTGTCCGCGACTCTTTACGCTACCGAGAAGGCGAAGGTAGCCTTCGTCCAGTCCCTGCTCACAGGGAGAGCGCTGAAGTGGTCCACGCCGTTGTGGGAGCGCGGAGATCGTGTGGTGAATAACTTAGCAGCTTATCTTGGGGCCATGAGAATGGTGTTCCTCGGGCCTCAAGTCACCCACGATTCCGCGCTGCGCCTCCTACGACTTCGGCAAGGGTCTGCTTCAGTCGGGGACTTTGCTGTACATTTTAGGACACTGGCCGCAGAGCTGGACTGGCCGGATAAGGTCCTTGTCCCTGTGTTTTGGGAGGGCCTGGCAGGGTTTGTCAAAGACGCACTGGCCACACGTGAGGTGCCTGCCACTTTAGAGTCCTTGATTCAGGTTGCCTCTCGCATAGACATCCGCCAGGCGGAGCGAAGGCTCGAGGTCTCTTCAGCACCCACGTCTTCTCGGCCTAAAAAGCGTCTGACTCCCGTCTTCCATCAGACAGGTCCCCCAGCCAGTCCTGTAGGCGACTCCGTGGAGTCAATGGAGGTGTCCAAGGTGGTCTCCTCTGCCCCAGGTTCTCGGTCTTGTGTCATCTGCTTTTCCTGTGGGCAGAGGGGACACATAGCTACCCGATGTCCCAAACCGTCGGGAAAAGACAGCGTCTAGTTTCTATCAGAGGGGGGACTCTAGACGCTACTTCTCCCTCTAGGTTGACTATCAGCGCCCAGTTGCAGTTCGGCACTACTCTCTTCTCTGCACTGGCTTGCTTGGACTCAGGCGCTGAAGGCAATTTCATCTCGACCTCCCTGGCAACCCGATACTCAGTTCCCCTGGTTCTGTTGCCCAAGCCACTCAGGGTCCGGGTAGTCGACAGGTCCATACTACTCGATCCTATCACCCAGATCACCATCCCTCTCAGGATGGATGTACCACCGGGACACCATGAGCAGGTGTCCTTCCTGGTGCTTCCAGGGGGGACGGATGAGATCCTACTGGGTCTTCCCTGGTTGAGACAGCATGCTCCTATACTCAACTGGGCAACAGGGGAGATCTCATCCTGGGCAGGATCCTGTAGAGAGCACCTCGTGACTACCGAACCACCCGCTACCATTAGGTCGGTTGGGTCCTCAGGGAATACTGAGGGGCCGGGTTTACCGACACCTTATGAGGCCTACAGGGATGTCTTTTCCAAAAGGGCTGCAGATACTCTTCCTCCCCACCGGCCATATGATTGCCGAATAGACCTGAAGCCAGGCTCCGAGCCCCCCAGGGGCAGAGTGTATCCACTCTCTGCTCCAGAGACGGAGGCTATGTCCAAATATATTCAGGACAGCCTGGCGAAGGGGTTCATTCGCAAGTCTATTTCACCGGCTGGTGCAGGGTTCTTTTTTGTGCAGAAGAAGGAAGGGGATCTGCGCCCCTGTATCGATTACAGGGGATTAAATGCAATCACAATCAAGAACAAATACCCTTTGCCCCTCATTACTGAGCTATTTGATCGATTCCGTGGGGCAAAGGTCTTCACAAAGCTGGATCTACGCGGGGCGTATAATCTAGTGCGAGTCCGAAAGGGCGATGAGTGGAAGACCGCCTTTAACACCAGGGACGGTCACTACGAGTATCTAGTAATGCCCTTCGGACTCTGCAATGCCCCCGCCGTATTTCAAGACTTTGTGAATGACATTTTCCGGGATTTGTATCTTTCCGTGGTTGCATACCTGGATGACATTCTTATCTTCTCCCCCGATCTTACCACCCATCGGAGGGATGTCATCCGAGTACTTAATAGGCTCTGCACCCATTCGTTATATGCTAAGCTGGAAAAGTGCGTTTTTGAACAGGAATCCTTGCCGTTCCTGGGGTACATAGTGTCCAGTCAGGGGTTTGCAATGGATCCGGGGAAGTTGGAGACAGTGATGAACTGGCCTGAGCCCCGCTCGCTGAAGGCGATCCAGCGATTCTTGGGGTTTATCAATTATTATCGCCAGTTCATTCCCAACTTCTAGACGGTGGCAGCACCCATCATTGCCCTTACCCGCAAGGGCGCTAATCCCAAAGCATGGACACGGGAAATGGTAGAGGCATTTCACACTCTCAAAACTCACTTCTCCAGAGCTCCCATCCTTCATCGTCCAGACATCTCCAAACCCTTCCTACTGGAGGTAGACGCCTCTTCGGTCGGTGCAGGTGCAGTCCTGTACCAGAAAAACGAACGAGGAAGGAAACATCCGTGTTTCTTTTTCTCCAAGACCTTTTCTCCGGCCGAGAGGAACTACTCCATAGGGGATAGGGAGTTACTGGCGATGAAACTAGCATTCCAGGAATGGCGGCATCTCCTGGAGGGTGCGAAGCATCCATTTGAGGTTTTTTCTGACCACAAAAACCTCACATACCTCCAGACAGCACAACGCCTGAACCCAAGGCAGGCCCGTTGGTCTTTATTCTTCTCCCGGTTCCGCTTTATTATCCGCCACCTGGCCGGTGAGAAGAACGTACGGGCCGATGCCTTGTCACGTTGTATGGTTGTGTTGGAGGAGGACGAGGAGGAACCTCGTCTTATACTACCCCCGGACAGCTTGAGGATGGTCACTCCCACTTCTTTGGACCAGGTGCCACCTGGCAAAACCCTCGTTCCCCCTGAACTACGGAACGAGGTGCTATCGTGGGCCCATGCCTCCAAGGTCGGGGGTCACTTCGGGGTCAAAAGGACCAGAGACCTGGTAACCAGGCATTATTGGTGGCCGAGACTACCCCAGGACATACAGGAATATGTGGGAGCCTGTATGTCGTGTGCTCGGAATAAGCCGTCCCGGCAGAGACCGGCAGGTCTTCTTCACCCACTGCCAGTGCCGGATCGTCCCTGGCAAGTGGTAGGGATGGACTTCCTGGGAGATCTGCCCAAGTCAGCAGGGCACAGGGTCGTATGGGTCATCACGGACCACTTCTCTAAAATGGTCCACTTGGTGCCTCTCCCACGACTCCCGACGTCACGTGCTCTCGCCACCTTGTTCATTCGGCATGTATTTAGGTTGCATGGCATGCCTGACAAGGTGGTGAGCGACCGGGGTCCCCAGTTCGCGTCTCGCTTCTGGAGAGAGCTCTGTAAGCTCCTGCAGATAGAGCTGAACATCTCCTCCGCATACCATCCCGAGACCAATGGACTAGTGGAGAGGACTAATCAGACCTTGGTAACTTACCTCCGCCATTTTATATCCGCGCACCACGACAACTGGGCTAACCTCCTTCCTTGGGCCGAATTTGCCATTAACAATTCGGTCCATGAATCCTCTGGCCAGACTCCGTTCCTACTCAATAACGGACAACATCCCAGAATCCCGGTTCCGATGCCCATTACGTCACCCGATACTAGAGTGGAGGATTGGGCGACCAAGGCCCGGGAGATCTGGGATGACACCCAAGAGGCTCTTAAAAGGGCTAAAGACCGGATGGTGACAACGGCTGATGTTCGCTGCCGCCCTGCACCATCCTTCGCCCCTGGTGACCTAGTATGGCTGTCCTCTAAAAATGTTAACCTACGGGTACATATAGAAGTACACTGCACACTCAATGTGATGAATAATGTATTAATTTATTGAAAATTCAAAAAAACCATGCAAAGGAAATGAACTAAAGACAGAAAATAGCTCTGACGTTGCGGCCACAGGCCTTGTTCACAGAGTCTGTTGTGAAAAATAGAGTACAAACAAATACAATTAGTACAAAACAAATAATATTATGCTACTTTGCGAATTTAGAAGAAAGTGAACATGAATATCGTCAGTGATACTTGAAAGATGTATGTACATACAGACATGCACATATACATATACGCATACATACATACATACATATATATATACATATACATACACACACACGCATAATGCACACACATAGACATATACAAGTAGACCATGTCTAGAGTACAATAACTCAAGGATACAGATTATGTCTGTCACAAGCGTATTCGCAGGTACATAAAAATGGGAACAAAGGCAAAGGAAAGTGGAGCAAGGGGAGGTTTTTTAAGGGACTGGTATCAGCACGAAGTAGTAGAAAAATGGATTAAGGTGGTGGAAAAAAGCAGGTATACTACCTGTCACTAATAGTTCTGTATTCCAGGGAGAATGCTAAAAAATAAAAAATAAAATATAGATATATGTATATATAGAGATAGGAGTATATAGGTATAGAGGAAATGGTGTAGGCAGACAAGTTACCTGGATCAATATAGAGGTAGTAGTTGCATATAGGGTATGGATGGGATAACAGGAACGCCTGGGATGTATTCTCTATGTATGAGAAGGAATACGGGAATCAGCCCAGTAAAAACATAGAGTAAGGAAATTTAGACAATATAATCTTACCTGAGCCTGTGTGGACGCCGGCACTCACGTGCCTTGGCTGTATAGGACGGCTAATGTCAGCTGTATTGTGGCACTTTAAATACAGAGGAAATGGGAGGGGGGTCGACGTCACGGAGCTCACGTGGTAAGCTCTCATCTGATCTGGTCATTAGTATGCAGCACCTGTGTGGTGACCAGGAATCAAAAGAGGGGGTGTGACCAACTGCGCCTGTGTGGTCAACGGCCTCATGTGTAGGGATGTAACATAACACTGGCAAGGAGATAAGGAGATGACGTCGCGCGCAGGCGCCGATATCATCTCTTCAGAGCCCAGATAGGAAAGTGCATATATGGACAGGAGGGATAGCGCCGTGACGTCACCGCACACGGCACTAGCGCCCACCCCTATGGGGAAGTAACAACAGGTTGCCACGTTACAAAGCCGACGCCGCATGTCTGCGCATTCGTGGTGGCCGAGAATCAGGGGAAGAGGTGACCTAGCGCGCCTGCGCGGTCAACGGCAAATCGTATCACTGCCGAGGAGATGACGCTGCGTGCAGGCGCAGACATCATCTCCTCAGAGCTTGGACAGGAGAATGTATATATAGACAAAGGGATCACGCCGTAGCGTCACCACGTGTGGTATTGACTCCCGCCCCTGTATGAAACTAATAATAGGTTGCCATGTTACAAAACTGACGCCGCGCATCTGCGCATGCGTGGTGATCAAGAAGAGAAATGACCTAGCGCGCCTGCGCGGTCAACAACCCCTTGTGTAATGGTGTATGGTATCACAATGTATGTGTGTGTACTGACGCCAGCCTCTGTGTGGAAGATACAGCAAGATGCCATGTAACGAAACTGACACTTAAAGATAGAAAAGGGGAAGGAGGGGGGGGGGAGGGGCGGGAAGAGAGAGGGGGAAAGAGAAAGAGAAGAGGGGAAACCTAATGTAGATATAATGTAAATATATGGGAGAAAAATAGCCAACTTGAAAAGATAAGAAGAGGAAAGAAGAAAGAAAGGGAAAAGGAGAGGTGCAAAGTGCCGTACCAGTCTTACCCATCGGGACGGGATTTGGGAAGGGGGAGAGGAGCAGAGGAGTGAGGATCCATTTTATTGCAGATCAAATATTCATATCTGTTAGAAAAAATAAACAATATGTTAGATTTCAATTACATAGACCATTCAATTTACCTATTCAAACCAAACGGAGTTAGTGTATGCAGAGTATAGATCCAATAACTCTCTCTGTGTTTAAGCAGTTGTATGTGATTTCCACCCCGTCTTGGGCGTTCTATTTTTTCCAAAACTTGGAATCTCAATTGAGAGACTGAATGTCGAGCCTCTTTAAAGTGATGTGGAATTGGGAGCCAAGTTTTGTTGCAACGTATTGTGGATTTGTGACTTGCAATCCTATCCCGTACGTGCTGTGTGGTTTCACCTACGTATAACAAACCGCATGGGCATTTAACTACATATATGACGAAATTAGAATCACACGTATAGAAATCTTTGATTGGGTAGGATTTGCCAGTTCTGGGGTGGGTCACAGAACTGCCTTTGATAACATTAGAGCAGGCCGCACAACTCAGGCAGGGAAAAGTCCCTTTCCGTTTTGGGCCTAGAAAGGTTTGAACTGGATTGCGGTGAAACGGGCCTATATCTGCTCTAATTAGGCGATCACGTAAGTTAGGAGATCTTTTCATACACATGAGAGGTGGTGGAACAAAGGGATCAATCTCTGGATGCGCTTTTTGCAAGAGAGGCCAATGTTTTTTGATAATGTGTTGTACTTTGGGTACTATCGGGTGATATTTGTGTACAAATGGAACACGTGGAGAGTGTAATTTGGATTCTGTGGCAGGATCGCTATGGTGAAGGGCTCGTTCTGTTTCTTGTTTTAGGAGCGTCAGAGGATAATTACGCTCCTGGAATTTTTCTGACATAGCATTTAGGCGTAGAGGTAGGACTTCCTTGTCCATGACAATTCGGCGTACTCTTGTGAATTGCGATCTTGGTAGACTAGTTTTTATGGCCTTCGGGTGGCAGCTATTAAAAGAGAGTAAACCATTACAGTCAGTTGGTTTAGTGTAGATGTCTGAGCTTAATTTGCCTAATTGATTTTTTGAAATTCTAGTGTCAAGGAAGACTACCTCTGTATAGCTAAAGGTGTGAGTAAAGGATAGTTCCTCTCTAATGGAATTGAGGTCACTGATGAAGGTTTCAAGGGTAGTTGTGTCGTTGTTCCAGATGAAAAAAACATCGTCAATGTAACGATACCAACAGATAATGTTGTCAAAGAGAGGGTGGAGGTATACATGTGATATCTCAAAAGCATTCATGTAGAGGTTGGCATACGCGGGGGCCACATTGGACCCCATCGCGGTTCCACGAATTTGAAGGAAATATTCATCCCCAAACAGGAAGAAGTTTTCCCTCAAAACAATATTAAGTAATTGTAAACAGAAATCCTTAATCTCTTCAGCTGTATCAGATCCTTCTAGCGTAGATTTTACTGCATCTATCCCGAGGTCATGGGTGATGGAAGTGTACAGACTATTCACGTCCATAGTCACTAGAATACTATCAGGAGATATATGATTTAAATTTTTAATTTTTGTTAAGAAGTCCCCTGTATCTAATATGAAGGATTTTGTTTGTTTAGCGAATGGCGTGAGAAATTTCTCTAGAAAAATCGATAAAGGAGCTAACACGGAGTCCGTGGAAGCCACAATCGGGCGTCCCGGAGGATTCTGTAGAGATTTATGAATTTTCGGTAAAATATAAAGGACTGGAGTGATTGGATGGGAATTGGTAAGAAATGTGACGGTTTTGTTGTCAATGACCTTACTGGCAGCAAAGTGAGAGAGGACATTATGAATAAGTTGTTGAATTCTGAACGTGGGGTCTTGTGGTATCTTGGTGTAGGTATTTGTATCGGACAATTGCCTTTTAATTTCATTTAAATAAGTAGATTTGTTCATAACCACTATACCTCCCCCTTTATCCGCTGGTTTGATAATTATATTCGAGTTATTACGAATAGAGTGGAGTGCCTGTTTCTCAACCTCACTTAGATTACTATGTGTGGGATATTTCCCTGCTTTATATTCATGAATAAGATGATCAATGTCTTTTTGAATAAGATTAATATATGCTTCAACTGCGTGATTAGTGTGGGGTGGCATGAAATTACTTTTATTCCTCAGGCCCAATTGGTTAATACATAATGATGTCTGGGGAACCTCGGGAGTGATGTTGAGCTGAGGTGTTGTGTCAATTTCTGTACCAAAATGAGCTTTCAATCTGATATTCCTGTAAAACCTCTGTAAGTCACATTCTAATTCAAAAGTGTCCCAGGATGGTGTTGGACAAAAAGTTAGACCCTTGTTTAATAATGACATTTCGGCATGAGATAGAGTATAATCAGAGATATTAATAATTAAGTTAGGTGTCTTACTTGGGAGCGTGTGATCCTGTCTGTTGGTGCGACGGTAGGACCTCCTGGTCCGCGTTTTTTTCTCAGTCCTTTCTCTAAAAAAAGGGGGGCTGTACGTATACTGCTGCTTGAGTCGCTTCCAGAGCTGGCTGAGTCTTGTCTTCGTGTACCAGGGCCACGTCGCCATGGTCTATTATCAGTGGGTTCGTTCCAACGATAGACCCTATTAGAAAGATAATCAGCGTTATCTCGTTGAAATTTCTGTCGTTTTCTCTCCTGTAGGGACTTCTTGAACTCCTCAAGGGTTGTATCAAGTTGAGTTTTCAAATTCTGTAGTTCAGACGTAGAGAGAGTTGTGGCCAGCTGGGTTTCAATTGCTGAAATTTTGTTCTTAGAATCTTCAATGGCAGTCTGAAGATGTTCTACAGTCAAAGTAATAATTAGAGTTGAGCGCGGTTCGCGGTTCGTGGTTCTCCAGTTCTAGGCTCGAGTGATTTTTGGGCTGTTCGAGATCGAACTAGAACTCGAGCTTTTTGCTAAAAGCTCGATAGTTCTAGAAACGTTCGAGAACGGTTCTAGCAGCAAAAAGCAGGGCTTTTTACAGCTGCAGTGTGCAGGAGCCATCGCTGGCAGCCTGCCAGAAGCTGGTAACCAAGATAAACATCGGGTATCCAAGCAAAGCGCTTGGTTAGTAACCCGATGTTTATCTTAGTTACGTGCAGGAAGCCCACACTTCCCGCTCAGCTCGCTCCGCCCCCTCCTGCCCGCGGCATGTATACATACATATACACACACACACACACACACTCTCACACACGCACCCCCCCTCCCCCCCCCCGCTCGGCTTACCTGCGGTGGTGAAGTCCCGCCATCCAGACCTCAGCGCTGTCACTGTCCTCCATGGCCGCCGCTTGTCACATCACCTCTCGCTTCCCACCCGAGACGTCACGGACCTCTCGCGATACTTGATGTGAAGGCGCCGGTCATTGACCTCAGTGACAGGGGCTGTCGGCAGTGCTGGAGATCAGCGCAGGTAATGTACCTCGCTGACAGCAGCACTTGTCATGCCCTGCAGTGACCTGGGCTGACCCATTGATGTTAGCTCAGGTCACTGCATTGCTCTCCCAGCCAATGGGGAACATCCTGCTCTTCATTGACTGGGACAGTGTGGATCGTCATGGCAACCCCTTGGATTACACCAGACCTGGATTTGTTTTTCATTCTAATAAATTGGTTAAAGAGGGAATGTTTTGGGGAGTGTTTTTTCAAATAAAAATGTGTTTGTCGTCTATTTTTGTTTATTACTGACTGGGTTGGTGATGTCGGGTATCTGATAGACGCCTGACCTCACCAACCCCAGGGCTTGATGCCAGGTGACATTACACATCTGGTATTAACCCCATATATTACCCCGTTTGCCACCGCACCAGGGCGCGGGATGAGCTGGGGCGAAGCACCAGGATTGGCGCATCTAATGGATGCGCCACTTCTGGGGCGGCTGCGGCCTGCTATTTTTAGGCTGGGGAGATTCCAATAACCATGGACCTCCCTAGTCTGAGAATATCAGGCCCCAGCTGTCTGCTTTACCTTGGCTGGTGATCCAATTTTGGGGGACCCCTACGTGTTTTTTTTTTTAATTATTTATTTAATTTAAAATAACAGCGTGGGGTGCCCTCAGTTTTGGATTACCAGCCAAGGTGAGGTTGCCAGCTGTGGTCTGCAGGCTGCAGCCGTCTGCTTTACCCTAGCTGGCTACAAAACTAGGGGGAACCCTACGTCATTTTTTTTTCATTTTTTTGGCTAAATACAAAGCTAAGCATCCCTTAGTGCCACATGAAAGGTACCAAAGGGTGTTCCACTTTTTCTCCATTTTTTTCTCCACTTTTTCTCCATTTTTTTCTCCACTTATTCTCCACTTTTTCTCCTCTTATTCTCCACTTTTTCTCCACTTTTTCTCCTCTTATTCTCCACTTTTTCTCCACTTTTTCTCCACTTTTTCTCCATTTTTTTCTCCACTTTTTCTCCACTTTTTCTCCACTTTTTCTCCACTTTTTCTCCACTTTTTCTCCTCTTATGCTCCACTTTTTCTCCACTTTTTCTCCACTTTTTCTCCACTTTTTCTCCACTTTTTCTCCTCTTATGCTCCACTTTTTCTCCACTTTTTCTCCACTTTTTTCTCCACTTTTTCTCCTCTTATGCTCCACTTTTTCTCCACTTTTTCTCCTCTTATGCTCCACTTTTTCTCCACTTTTTCTCCTCTTATGCTCCACTTTTTCTCCACTTTTTCTCCACTTTTTCTCCACTTTTTTCTCCACTTTTTCTTCTCTTATGCTCCACTTTTTCTCCACTTTTTCTCCTCTTAATCTCCACTTTTTCTCCACTTTTTCTCCACTTTTTCTCCACTTTTTTCTCCACTTTTTCTCCTCTTATGCTCCACTTTTTCTCCACTTTTTCTCCTCTTATGCTCCACTTTTTCTCCACTTTTTCTCCTCTTATGCTCCACTTTTTCTCCACTTTTTCTCCTCTTAATCTCCACTTTTTCTCCTCTTATGCTCCACTTTTTCTCCACTTTTTCTCCACTTTTTTCTCCACTTTTTCTCCTCTTATGCTCCACTTTTTCTCCACTTTTTCTCCACTTTTTCTCCACTTTTTCTCCTCTTATACTCCACTTTTTCTCCACTTTTTCTCCACTTTTTTCTCCACTTTTTCTCCTCTTATGCTCCACTTTTTCTCCACTTTTTCTCCACTTTTTCTCCTCTTATGCTCCACTTTTTCTCCACTTTTTCTCCACTTTTTTCTCCACTTTTTCTCCTCTTATGCTCCACTTTTTCTCCACTTTTTCTCCTCTTATGCTCCACTTTTTCTCCACTTTTTCTCCTCTTATGCTCCACTTTTTCTCCACTTTTTCTCCTCTTATGCTCCACTTTATCTCCACTTTTTCTCCACTTTTTCTCCACTTTTTTCTCCACTTTTTCTTCTCTTATGCTCCACTTTTTCTCCACTTTTTCTCCTCTTAATCTCCACTTTTTCTCCACTTTTTCTCCACTTTTTCTCCACTTTTTTCTCCACTTTTTCTCCTCTTATGCTCCACTTTTTCTCCACTTTTTCTCCACTTTTTCTCCTCTTATGCTCCACTTTTTCTCCACTTTTTCTCCTCTTATGCTCCACTTTTTCTCCACTTTTTCTCCTCTTAATCTCCACTTTTTCTCCTCTTATGCTCCACTTTTTCTCCACTTTTTCTCCACTTTTTTCTCCACTTTTTCTCCTCTTATGCTCCACTTTTTCTCCACTTTTTCTCCACTTTTTCTCCACTTTTTCTCCTCTTATACTCCACTTTTTCTCCACTTTTTCTCCACTTTTTTCTCCACTTTTTCTCCTCTTATGCTCCACTTTTTCTCCACTTTTTCTCCACTTTTTTCTCCACTTTTTCTCCTCTTATGCTCCACTTTTTCTCCACTTTTTCTCCACTTTTTTCTCCACTTTTTCTCCTCTTATGCTCCACTTTTTCTCCACTTTTTCTCCACTTGTTCTCCACTTTTTCTCCACTTTTTTCTCCACTTTTTCTCCTCTTATGCTCCACTTTTTCTCCACTTTTTCTCCACTTTTTCACCGTTCTTTTTCTATGGTCAGTCTACCCATTAGCTCTGCCATGCATACTGTAGCTCTACACCTACTGCACATGTTACTTTATGATTGACATCTCTTTCGTACCAGAGCTGTCTAAGCCTACTCTGACCCCATATTTGTCATTACTATATTGTCCTTGTACTGTATTATGACATTTGTATCATGTGTTTCATTTCTTGCTGTGTTGCAATTTTTTTGCTGCATCCCAATTGTACCTCTACATTGTTCGAGTTTATGTTATTGTTCTCTCACTCTTATGTGATACTGATTATTGTCATTTTTCATGATTACATGCAGATAAGTCCAATCTGACGAAGGCTCAGGCCGAAACGTCATTTGTAACTTGTTTTGGACAAAAACATATATGCTTATGAAAAAAAAAATGTTCTTAATACGGACCAATAAAGAGTGATTTTGCATTACTATCCATTGGGACTTACTGACTTAGTCTGGGAGATTTAGAGTGCCGAGGTTACTCACTAATTTTATCTATTATTACCTCTGAGCACCTATATACCAGTGAGCAGAGCTTCCTCTACAGTAGTTCTCCTGATTAGGCATGCCCTTACCTCATGAGCAGGGCATTGCAGCTTTGGTAGCAACCATTATGACATGGACTCTGCTGCTGTGGACCCGGGGAGAGTGAGTGCAGATTCATTGCACCCACACTCCTCACATGAAGGGTCCGCACTCCTAGAAAATGGGGGATACGTTCCCTGAGTGTCTCCCCCCCATATTCTAGACGGTCCAGAGTCGTCGTGGGACCCCTTTATTTTTTTTCTTACAATAAATTGGTGAAAGAGGAAATGTTTTGGGGACTGTTTTTTCAAATAAATTTCTTTTGTCGATTTTTTGTTTTTGTTAGTACTGACAGTTTATGATGTTGGGTATCTAATAGACGCCATGACATCACAAACTGCTGGGCTTGATCTCAGGTGACTTTACAGCTAGTATCAACCCGATTTATTACCCCGTTTGCCACTGCACCAGGGCACGGGATGAGCTGGGGTGAAGCGCCAGGATTGGCGCATCTAGTGGATGCGCCACGTCTGGGGTGCCTGCGGCCTGCTATTTTTAGGCTGTGAAGGCCCAATAACTATGGACCTTCCCACCCTGAGAATACCAGACCACAGCTGTCCGCTTTACCTTGGCTGGTGATCCAATTTGGGGGGGACCCTACTTTTATTGTGTAATTATTAATATTTATAAAATAATTATAAAAAAGAGCCTGAGGGGACCTCCACATTGGATCCCCAACCACGGTAAAGCTGCCAGCTGTGGTTTTCAGGCTACAGTCGTCTGCTTTACCCTAGCTGGCTATCAAAAATGGGGGGACCCAACGTAATTTTTTTTTTTAACTATTTTTTAAATAGAAAAAATTAATGGGCTTCCCTGTATTTTGATTGACAACCAAGGTAACGGCAGGCAGATGGGGGTGGCAACCCATAGCTGTCTGTTTTATCTGCGCTGAGAATCAAAAATACCGCGGAGCGCTACGTCATTTTTTTAAAGATTTATTTTTACAGCACTGTGATGTCCAGCAATCAAAATACAGGGAAGCCCATTTTATTTTTAGTTATTTAAATAAATAATTAAAAAAAATATATATGGGCTCCCGCTGCATTTTTTGTATTGCTAGCTAAGGGTAATCCAAGCAGCTACTGGCTGCTAACCCCCACTGCTTGGTGTTACCTTCACTGGCAATGGAAAATCCAGGGAAGCATTTTTTATTTTTTTTGCCAAAAAACTACAAAAAAAGGACGTGAGCTTCGCCATATTTTTGTATGCTAGCCAGGTATAGCAGGCAGGTGCTGGAAGAGTTGGATACAGCGCCAGAAGATGGCGCTTCTATGAAAATGCCATTTTCTGAGGTGGCTGCAGACTGCAATTCGCAGCAGTGGGGCCCAGAAAGCTCAGGCCAACCGGTGGTGCGGATTCCAATCCCCAGCTGCCTAGTTGTACCTGGCTGGACACAAAAATGGGGCAAAGCCTACGTCATTTGTTTTCTAATTATTTCATGAAATTCATGAAATAATAAAAAAAGGGCTTCCCTTTATTTTTGGTTCCCAGACGGGTACAAATAGGCAACTGGGGGTTGGGGGCAGCCGTACCTGCCTGCTGTACCTGGCTAGCATACAAAAATATGGCGAAGCCCACATAATTTTTTCAGGGGGCAAAAAAATTCTGCATACAGTCCTGGATGGAGTATGCTGAGCCTTGTAGTTCTGCAGCTGCTGTCTGTCTGTATGGAGAAGAGCAGACAGCAGCTGCAGAACTACAAGGCTCAGCATACTCCATCCAGGACTGTATGCAGAAGTTTTTTGCCCACCAAAAAAATGACGTGGGCTTCGCCATATTTTTGTATGCTAGCCAGGTACAGCTGGCAGCCACGGGCTGCCTCCAACCCCCAGTTGCCTATTTGTACCCGGCTGGGAACCAAAAATATAGGGAAGCCCGTTTTTTTTTAATTATTTCACTTATTTCATGAAATAATTAAAAAACAAATGACGTGGGCTTCGCCCTATTTTTGTGTCCAGCCGGGTACAACTAGGCAGCTGGGGATTGGAATACGCAGCACAGGTTAGCCCGAGGTTTGTGGGCGCCTCTGCTGCGGATTTCAGTCCGCAGCCGTCCCAGAAAATGGCGCTCTCATAGAAGCGCCATCATCTGGCGCTGTATCCAACTCTTCCAACAGCCCTGGAGCCGGGTGGCTTGTTGGGTAATCATGAGTTAATACTGGCTTTGTTTTACTAGCCAGTATTAAGCCAGAGATTCTTAATGTCAGGCACGTTTGACCCGGCCATTAAGAATCTCCAATAAAGGGTTAAAAAAAAGACACCACACAGAGGAAAAATACTTTAATAGAAATAAATACACAGACACATTAGAGACTCCATCTTTATTACCCCCTGTCAGCCCTCCACGACCCTGCTCTTCTGTCTTCTTTCTTTCTAGTGTAGTAGTAGTGACGATTGTAGTGAGGAAGGATGAGATTCACCAGCTCATCACTTGGGGCTGGGGAACCTCCATCCTCACTACAATGCTCACTACAATCGTGCAGCAGCGTGCAGCCTTCACTCCGTGAGTGATCACTGCTGGCTGCTAGCGGTAACGCTGACAGACGCGTTACCATAGCAACGGTGCTCTCGGAGCCGCGGTTAGCGGTGTCGTCACCGCTAACTGCGTTGCTATGGCAACGGTGATCTCCGTTAATGACCGGCTGTGTCAGCCGGTCCCTAACGGAACGGGGAGTCGACCGTGTGCTAGAGCATGTCGCCGGTACACGGCGATACACATATGTGCACCGTGTACCGGAGAGATGCACTCGCAGGTCCTACATGACGTGTCATAGTCATGTGACCAGTCTGTAGCCAATGAGATAATAGCCACATGACTGGTCACATGGCTATTTTGACGTCACGATAGGTCCTGCATCTCTGCTGGCAGTGCAGGTCACCGGGAGGATTCAGCGATCATCGGATGGAATAGCGGCAGGAGACAGAGTGCAGAAGGGATCGCGAGGACCGGTAAGTGTTATGGCAATGTTTATTAACTGTTTGTGTACATTTATAATGCATTTTTATGTGTTTGTGATTGCCTCCCATTATAGCCTATACGTTCGAGTTCGGTTCGTCGAACGTTCGACGAACTGAACTCGAACGAGACCTCCGTTCGGCGAACCACCTCGAGCCGAACCGCGACCGGTTCGCTCATCTCTAGTAATAATATCAAGGGAACACTTGTTCAGAATGCCTTGGAATTTCTTACAGTAGTCTTCGTTCTCAGAGAAAAGTGTAGGTTTTTGATGACATCTCAGGCCCCTTGGAATCTTGTTCTGGCGAAAATACTCTGCCAGAGTAGTGCAGTGCAGATCATATGATATAAGTTTCCTCTTCTCCTTCTCCAAATCTCGTGTTCTAAGTTCCTTTGCAGGGATTTTAAGAAACTCAGAAGAGTTTGTTACTCTAGAGATGATATGACTACTTGTCTGATCATCATATGCAAAAATGTCAGACGACATTAGTGTTCACAGGTGCAACAGCCAACACAATTTTAGACAATAGGAAAGAGGGGCGTGCACACTAATTTGAGGGCGAGGTGCTAGTGAATGGGAAGAACCCTTCAGTATACATATAGAAGTACACTGCACACTCAATGTGATGAATAATGTATTAATTTATTGAAAATTCAAAAAACCATGCAAAGGAAATGAACTAAAGACAGAAAATAGCTCTGACGTTGCGGCCACAGGCCTTGTTCACAGAGTCTGTTGTGAAAAATAGAGTACAAACAAATACAATTAGTACAAAACAAATAATATTATGCTACTTTGCGAATTTAGAAGAAAGTGAACATGAATATCGTCAGTGATACTTGAAAGATGTATGTACATACAGACATGCACATATACATATACGCATACATACATACATACATATATATACATATACATACACACACACGCATAATGCACACACATAGACATATACAAGTAGACCATATCTAGAGTACAATAACTCAAGGATACAGATTATGTCTGTCACAAGCGTATTCGCAGGTACATAAAAATAGGAACAAAGGCAAGGGGAGGTTTTTTAAGGGACTGGTATCAGCACGAAGTAGTAGAAAAATGGATTAAGGTGGTGGAAAAAAGCAGGTATACTACCTGTCACTAATAGTTCTGTATTCCAGGGAGAATGCTAAAAAATAAAAAATAAAATATAGATATATGTATATATAGAGATAGGAGTATATAGGTATAGAGGAAATGGTGTAGGCAGACAAGTTACCTGGATCAATATAGAGGTAGTTGCATATAGGGTATGGATGGGATAACAGGAACGCCTGGGATGTATTCTCTATGTATGAGAAGGAATACGGGAATCAGCCCAGTAAAAACATAGAGTAAGGAAATTTAGACAATATAATCTTACCTGAGCCTGCGTGGACGCCGGCACTCACGTGCCTTGGCTGTATAGGACGGCTAATGTCAGCTGTATTGTGGCACTTTAAATACAGAGGAAATGGGAGGGGGGTCGACGTCACGGAGCTCACGTGGTAAGCTCTCATCTGATCTGGTCATTAGTATGCAGCACCTGTGTGGTGACCAGGAATCAAAAGAGGGGGTGTGACCAATTGCGCCTGTGTGGTCAACGGCCTCATGTGTAGGGATGTAACATAACACTGGCAAGGAGATAAGGAGATGACGTCGCGCGCAGGCGCCGATATCATCTCTTCAGAGACCAGATAGGAAAGTGCATATATGGACAGGAGGGATAGCGCCGTGACGTCACCGCACACGGCACTAGCGCCCACCCCTATGGGGAAGTAACAACAGGTTGCCACGTTACAAAGCCGACGCCGCATGTCTGCGCATGCGTGGTGGCCGAGAATCAGGGGAAGAGGTGACCTAGCGCGCCTGTGCGGTCAACGGCAAATCGTATCACTGCCAAGGAGATGACGCTGCGCGCAGGCGCAGACATCATCTCCTCAGAGCTTGGACAGGAGAATGTATATATAGACAAAGGGATCACGCCGTAGCGTCACCACGTGTGGTATTGACTCCCGCCCCTGTATGAAACTAATAATAGGTTGCCATGTTACAAAACTGACGCCGCGCATCTGCGCATGCGTGGTGATCAAGAAGAGAAATGACCTAGCGCGCCTGCGCGGTCAACAACCCCTTGTGTAATGGTGTATGGTATCACAATGTATGTGTGTGTACTGACGCCAGCCTCTGTGTGGAAGATACAGCAAGATGCCATGTAACGAAACTGACACTTCCACACAGAGGCTGGCGTCAGTACACACACATACATTGTGATACCATACACCATTACACAAGGGGTTGTTGACCGCGGTTGTTGGTATCGTTACATTGACGATGTTTTTTTCATCTGGAACAACGACACAACTACCCTTGAAACCTTCATCAGTGACCTCAATTCCATTAGAGAGGAACTATCCTTTACTCACACCTTTAGCTATACAGAGGTAGTCTTCCTTGACACTAGAATTTCAAAAAATCAATTAGGCAAATTAAGCTCAGACATCTACACTAAACCAACTGACTGTAATGGTTTGCTCTCTTTTAATAGCTGCCACCCGAAGGCCATAAAAACTAGTCTACCAAGATCGCAATTCACAAGAGTACGCCGAATTGTCATGGACAAGGAAGTCCTACCTCTACGCCTAAATGCTATGTCAGAAAAATTCCAGGAGCGTAATTATCCTCTGACGCTCCTAAAACAAGAAACAGAACGAGCCCTTCACCATAGCGATCCTGCCACAGAATCCAAATTACACTCTCCACGTGTTCCATTTGTACACAAATATCACCCGATAGTACCCAAAGTACAACACATTATCAAAAAACATTGGCCTCTCTTGCAAAAAGCGCATCCAGAGATTGATCCCTTTGTTCCACCACCTCTCATGTGTATGAAAAGATCTCCTAACTTACGTGATCGCCTAATTAGAGCAGATATAGGCCCGTTTCACCGCAATCCAGTTCAAACCTTTCTAGGCCCAAAACGGAAAGGGACTTTTCCCTGCCTGAGTTGTGCGGCCTGCTCTAATGTTATCAAAGGCAGTTCTGTGACCCACCCCAGAACTGGCAAATCCTACCCAATCAAAGATTTCTATACGTGTGATTCTAATTTCGTCATATATGTAGTTAAATGCCCATGCGGTTTGTTATACGTAGGTGAAACCACACAGCACGTACGGGATAGGATTGCAAGTCACAAATCCACAATACGTTGCAACAAAACTTGGCTCCCAATTCCACATCACTTTAAAGAGGCTCGACATTCAGTCTCTCAATTGAGATTCCAAGTTTTGGAAAAAATAGAACGCCCAAGACGGGGTGGAAATCACATACAACTGCTTAAACACAGAGAGAGTTATTGGATCTATACTCTGCATACACTAACTCCGTTTGGTTTGAATAGGGAAATTGAATGGTCTATGTAATTGAAATCTAACATATTGTTTATTTTTTCTAACAGATATGAATATTTGATCTGCAATAAAATGGATCCTCACTCCTCTGCTCCTCTCCCCCTTCCCAAATCCCGTCCCGATGGGTAAGACTGGTACGGCACTTTGCACCTCTCCTTTTCCCTTTCTTTCTTCTTTCCTCTTCTTATCTTTTCAAGTTGGCTATTTTTCTCCCATATATTTACATTATATCTACATTAGGTTTCCCCTCTTCTCTTTCTCTTTCCCCCTCTCTCTTCCCGCCCCCCCCCCCCCTCCTTCCCCTTTTCTATCTTTAAGTGTCAGTTTCGTTACATGGCATCTTGCTGTATCTTCCACACAGAGGCTGGCATCAGTACACACACATACATTGTGATACCATACACCATTACACAAGGGGTTGTTGACCGCGCAGGCGCGCTAGGTCATTTCTCTTCTTGATCACCACGCATGCGCAGATGCGCGGCGTCAGTTTTGTAACATGGCAACCTATTATTAGTTTCATACAGGGGCGGGAGTCAATACCACACGTGGTGACGCTACGGCGTGATCCCTTTGTCTATATATACATTCTCCTGTCCAAGCTCTGAGGAGATGATGTCTGCGCCTGCGCGCAGCGTCATCTCCTTGGCAGTGACCAGATCAGATGAGAGCTTACCACGTGAGCTCCGTGACGTCGACCCCCCTCCCATTTCCTCTGTATTTAAAGTGCCACAATACAGCTGACATTAGCCGTCCTATACAGCCAAGGCACGTGAGTGCCGGCGTCCACACAGGCTCAGGTAAGATTATATTGTCTAAATTTCCTTACTCTATGTTTTTACTGGGCTGATTCCCGTATTCCTTCTCATACATAGAGAATACATCCCAGGCGTTCCTGTTATCCCATCCATACCCTATATGCAACTACTACCTCTATATTGATCCAGGTAACTTGTCTGCCTACACCATTTCCTCTATACCTATATACTCCTATCTCTATATATACATATATCTATATTTTATTTTTTATTTTTTAGCATTCTCCCTGGAATACAGAACTATTAGTGACAGGTAGTATACCTGCTTTTTTCCACCACCTTAATCCATTTTTCTACTACTTCGTGCTGATACCAGTCCCTTAAAAAACCTCCCCTTGCTCCACTTTCCTTTGCCTTTGTTCCCATTTTTATGTACCTGCGAATACGCTTGTGACAGACATAATCTGTATCCTTGAGTTATTGTACTCTAGACATGGTCTACTTGTATATGTCTATGTGTGTGCATTATGCGTGTGTGTGTATGTATATGTATATATATGTATGTATGTATGTATGCGTATATGTATATGTGCATGTCTGTATGTACATACATCTTTCAAGTATCACTGACGATATTCATGTTCACTTTCTTCTAAATTCGCAAAGTAGCATAATATTATTTGTTTTGTACTAATTGTATTTGTTTGTACTCTATTTTTCACAACAGACTCTGTGAACAAGGCCTGTGGCCGCAACGTCAGAGCTATTTTCTGTCTTTAGTTCATTTCCTTTGCATGGTTTTTTTGAATTTTCAATAAATTAATACATTATTCATCACATTGAGTGTGCAGTGTACTTCTATATGTATACTGAAGGGTTCTTCCCATTCACTAGCACCTCGCCCTCAAATTAGTGTGCACGCCCCTCTTTCCTATTAACCTACGGGTACAGGCAGCCAAATTCGCCCCTAGGTATCTGGGTCCGTTTAAAGTACTACAGCAGGTAAACCCAGTGGCATATCGACTCCAGCTCCCTCCACGCTGGGCTATAGCCAACACCTTTCACGTGTCCCTCCTGAAACCCGTACGACTTAATAAATTCTCGGGGTCCCTGCCGGCTCAAACCGACTCCCCGTCCGACGACCCTGAGGTGGCAAAACTTGTGGAGACAAAAGTCATACAGGGCAAGAGGTACTACCTCATGGAGTGGGCCGGCCGTGGTCCGGAGCATAGATCCTGGGAGTTGGAGGATCATATCCGCGCCCCGGGTTTGATAGTGGCCTTCGAGCACGGACAGGGGGGGGGGGGCCTAGACGGGGGGGTAATGTTACATCTCGTGGCTCTCCTGAGGCAAGGACTGAGGCAGTCTCCCATTCCTTGCCTGCCACGAGCATTCCTGCTTAGCAGCGCCGAAGGTCTGCCAGACTGCGCAGTGTGCAGGAGATACCTTCTCAGAGAGGCAGCAGAAGGGTGACACCTAGTGGTTCTCCTGTTACAAGGAGTGAAGCGGTCTCCCATTCCTGGCCTGCTGCAGACTCTCCTGCTCAGCGGCCCCGAAGGTCTGCGAGGCTGCGCAATGTGCAGAGGTTTACTGCTCAGGGAAGCAGTGAGATTCCCGTTATCTCTGCACATTGTGAGACCGAGGATCCCGCCTCTATTTCCCAGAGGCAGGAGGGTGAGCATGTGCAATGCTTGGTGGGTCCTGATTCGCTCACTGACGTCACACGGCTTGATGACAAGGCTGGTGACGTGGTGAATCCTGACTGGCCAGGCTGGGACGTCGTGGACCCTGATTGGGTCAAGTCCGTCATCTCCGCCTCGCGCCCGCCCTCGGGTGGAGCTGCACCTCCTTAAAAGCTCCCCCTGCCATCATGGCGGCGCGCGACCGTCCTTCTATGTTTGGATGTCTGGCAGCATGCTGCCACGCCACTGCTCAGGCATTACTGTCTCTTGTGGGCTTGGCCCTTGCTGCTCCGGCAGTACCTCGTTTGCAGGCCGTGTTCCTGCCTTGCTGCTCCGGCAGTACCCCCGTCAACCGGCCGTGTTCCTGTCCCAGGTGAGCTCCTCAAGTCTCCTTTGGACTCACCTGGTTATTGAAAGCACACGTGCGTGGGCACCTCTGTGCTACCCTCGTGCCATATTCTCGTGACTTCCACTGGCACACGTGCGTGGGCACCTCTGTGCTTCCCCGTGCAACAGGTACACCGAGCCGTGAGCTCTGTGCCATACAACCCTCACGGGTTAGGGTAGATCGGTGTACATAGATCGTCTGTGACATTCCAGACGATCGCTAGCAGCAACCCGCTCACTCTTCACCCACCATAGCGGCGGTCCCTTACACCGCACAGTGGACCTTGACCGGCGGAAGCAGTCCATTTCCCATCTTGGCACGCTTCCCTGGGTCCCCCTCATAACAGGTGAATATGTATTGCCTACATGTGTTCCCTATGGGGGTAGGGGGTCTGTACAGAGCGCTGTGTGTGTGCATGTGCAGAGCCCGATGTGCGTGTGTGCGGTGCAGAGCCATGTGTGCGGTGCAGAACCATATGTGCGCGTGTGCGGTGCAGAGCCATATGTGTGCGTGTGCGATGCAGAGCAATATGTGTGCGTGTGCGGTGCAGAGCCATATGTGTGGGTGTGTGGTGCAGAGTTCGATGTGTGTGTGCGGTGCAGAGTCCGATGTTTGTGTGCGGTGCAGAGTCCGATGTGCGTGTGCGGTGCAGAGTCCGATGTGCGTGTGCGGTGCAGAGTCCGATGTGCATGTGCGGTGCAGAGTCTGATGTGCGTGTGCGGTGCAGAGTCCAATGCGCGTGTGCGGTGCAGAGCCCGATGTGGTGTGGGGTGCAGAGCCCGATGTGGTATGCGGTGCAGAGCCCGATGTGGTGTGGGGTGCAGAGCCTGATATGGGGCTGTTATTTGCAATGCTGTAGTGATACCAGGTCAGGTGCTGGAGAAGAATACTGACATGGAATGTGTGTGCAGGGGACGAGGCTGGACACGGGGGCTGGACACTGGGGAGGGGCTGGACAGTGAGACCGGGCGGTGCCAGCTCTGACTGAGGTTTTGCACAGGAAGGGGTCAGTTTGCTGGAGCTGAATGTAAACAGAACTGCAGAGAATAAAGGGTGAATTCAAGAGGAACAAAAGTTAGAAAACAAAAAATAACAATGTAGGTGTGTTTTATATGACAATACAGCACAGATTAGCTTGCCAAAAATTTTTGAGTTTATGTCGGACAACCCCTTTAAGGATGCAGCTATTTTTTTATTTCCTTTTTTTCAAAACAAATATTTTTTTTTCAAAACAAATAGTTTTTTTTATTTTTACATTGACATAGCTGTATGAGAGCTTGTTGTTTCTGGAATAAGTTGTTATTTTTAATAACTTCATTCATGTTGCCATAAAATGTACAGGAAAAAGTTTCCAAATAAGGAGAAAAAGGAGAAAAACTCCAATTCAACCATTATTTTTGGGTTTTATTTTGATGCATTTATTGCGTAGTAAAAAAAATCTTTGCAACTTTATTTTCCAGATCAGTCCATTTATGAAAATACTAAACTTGCATCAGTTTATTTTATTAGTATTACTATTTTCTGGTACATTTGACAATGTTATATCTTTTGTATTACATTTCTTGGAGATGATAGAACAACCCCAAAAAAAATACAATTTTGATATTTTTCTTTACTATTGTTACGGCCTCGCCCCACGCCTGGTTTGCCTCATCTTTCTCCTGTTCTTCCATTATGACTCAAGGTAGTGATTTTAACTGTTGTTTAGCCAATCTTGGGGGAAACACATTAGGGTGATATAGATATTACTTCTTTGTCATTTACATTCTCCCTTTTGTAACTATTAATTGTATATTTACACATACCTTGTAAGCAGGTGTTACGGCCATCTTCTTGCTATTTCCAGACATTTCAACGGGTTGTTTTTCTGAGCAAGGGTTTTCCACTCTTTCCTTGCCACCACCGCGCACTTGTTTACCCTTTTGTATCAATAAACTAATTTTGTATTTGACTACACATTTCTTCTGGTACTTTTTAGTACGTGTATCCCTTGTTTTGATTTCTCATCACATCTCCTTAGGGTTTCACAATTGTTAGGTTTTATATTCTATTGTAGACCATTCATTTTGGAATATGCTTTGTAGGTTTATATACTGCCTCAGATCCTGAGCCTGCTCCATACATACACACCCGCTCCATTATATAATAGCATGTCATGCAAAGGTAAGGGGGATAAAAGATGCAAGGTTAAATCATAACATTTTACCTACTTAAACTATTGTAAAGGCAAAATGCAAAAAGAGAGATATTACTATTTTTGTTTTCATGCATTATTTCAGCTTACCAGCAGGAATATACAAAATATGGAGTATAATTGTTGGATGAGAATGTAATTTTTTTCTGTAGTTTATCATAAAAACAGGTCTGCATAGGAACTGCAAACTCAAAGCAGTAAAATGTTTGCTTTAATTATTTCAAACGCATTTGTGCATTTTCAATTTTGCTTTAATGGTTTTTCGGGATTATTATTGTACTTTTATAGTCTAAAATCTAACACTTGTAGTAATGTTGGTCCTCAG
This sequence comes from Anomaloglossus baeobatrachus, assembly GCF_048569485.1. Taxonomy (NCBI): domain Eukaryota; kingdom Metazoa; phylum Chordata; class Amphibia; order Anura; family Aromobatidae; genus Anomaloglossus; species Anomaloglossus baeobatrachus. Next base: position 617,176,214 of record NC_134354.1, on the reverse strand, counting down.
ATATGGAAAATGTAATGCAGAGTGCATACAGGAAAGATAGAAAATGAATTATGGCTATAAGTTTACAGAATTCAGTATAGAGGGAAGACGGGTCAATAGTGGTCAGATGTATGCAGAATACAATGCCCAGGAGAGAGTGTTACTATGATTGTTCAGCACAAAAATGATCAATGACAAGCTATAATTATCAAGGGACAAAGCTTGGAGTTAAAATAGCGCAGCAGTTACTGGAACTGAACATGGAACAAAGTATAGGAAATTGTTACTTGTAGAATAGAGAATTCAGTGTAAGGTCTTGGTTCCACTTGCGCATAACTTCCAATGCCAGCGCATGGGAAGCGATATGCTAATTACTCCCTGCTGCTAGTGTGAGCCAAGGGTCATGTGACTGTGATCCGATCTTGAAATCGGATCACAGCTGTGGAGAAAAGGGAGGGAGCACTTTCTCCCTCTCATCCACGGCCTGTATCTGCGTACATCGTACTGCAGTTGGATGACATGCAAGTGCAGTGTGATCTTTCACACACCTATAGACTTGTATGGGTACATGTAAGCCGAGACTCACTGCCAAATGCAGCATGCTGCAATTTTTTTCTCATGCCGATATGGCATGAGAAATCGATCGCAGATAGACACTGCCCATAGTTTTGCACTGGAGCAAATGCAATCTGTTTTATTGGATTGCACTCTTCTGTGCCAAACACAAGTGGAACTGAGGCCTAAGACTAGAATCCTATAAGGGTATTACTCCAGAAGCTTTTTATTTTTTTTCCTTCTTTCTTTCTTTCTTTCTTTCTTTCTTTCTTTCTTTCTTTCTTTCTTTCTTTCTTCTTTCCTTCTTTACTCCTCTCTTTTATTTTTCTCCTTTCGTTCTTCTTTCCTTTCTCCCTCCCTCCTGTTCTTCCACCTTCCCTACTTCCTTTTTTCTAATAGCTATTATTTATAAATTCCATTTTAGCCTTTTATTATAAAGTCATGAACTTTTAACTGTGCTTCATTTCTTTATCTTAGAATTTTTATACTACCTACATATTTTTGTTTCTTTTAGGTGTTTTTTTATTGTATAAAACTTTTTTTATGTATTATTAATCATTTCTGGCCTAGAAAATGTATTTGTTACTTGGATGTACTGCATAAATTAATGAAGCTGTCTTTTTCATTGCATGAATATAGAATCAATAAATATGTATATTCTGAACACTGTCAGTATTATTAATTATTAAACATGTTATTCTAAGATATCAGTGAAACAGGCTGTATAGTAGGGAAAACTAAGATTAATGATTGTCAGTTAAATTTTAGAAAATTCTGACATTTCTTGAGAAATCATTCTTACAATGTTGCAATTATTAGGCGTGCATATTTTCCAAATGGTGCCATGCCATTCAGTCATTCTAAACAAGTTAAGAATTAATGACAACAATTTCTTACATATTTTAATAGAAATTTAACAAGGCTGTTTAATAGGTTTTTGCTGTGAAACTTGCACACTAAAATTTGTTATACTGACAGTACAGCTTACATACGGATAATTTTATGTCCTACCTTCTTGTCTCAGTTTTTATATCTGAAAGAACGCCTGGACTTTACATGTCTGGATGTATAGAAAAAAGTGAACATTTCAGGGCTATATCTAAAGCAAGTATTATAATTCTCATGTCTGGTAACTCTGGAATATCCAAACAGGGATTGTGCTTGTGATTCATAGAAAATGCTGTTGTAGACAGTTTCCAAGATAAAGAGAAAATATTCAAAAGGGTAAAATATTTATAGCAAAAGTAATAATGATGTGTCAGTGCCACAAATAGCTTAATTACACTAACACAGATGTCTATCCTGTGCAGTCCAGGCTATATAAAGCATTTGATGATGATGATGATGATTATTTACATTTATTTGCAAGTCAAAAAAACTATATTGTTGGTATTATTTTAAAAGGCACTTACATGTACAGGTATAACACAAGCAGCCCATAGATTTTATTGGGAACTGTTTATTTAATTGTTAATTTACAAACGTCTTCTGCCGGCGTCACACGCTACGATATATCGTGCGATATGTCGTCGGGGTCACGGATTCCGTGACGTACGTCCGGCATTGTTAGACATATCGTAGCGTGTGAACGAGCAAAAATACTCACCTTATCGTTGCTCGTTGACACGTCGTTCATTTTCATAATATCGTCCCTCCTTCTGTGCGCCGGTTTTTCGTCCTGAACAGCAATGCGGAAGTGAGAAGGTGGGTGGGGATGTTACGTCCCGCTCATCTCCGACCCTCCGCTTCTATTGGGCGGCCGCTGTGTGACATCGCTGTGACACCGAACGTCCCTCCCCCTTCAGGAAGAGGATGTTCGCCGCCCACAGTGACGTCGTCCGGGAGGTAAGTGTGTGTGACAGGGGGTTAACGACTTTGTGCGCCACGGGCAACTAATTGCCCGTGACGCACAAATAACGGGGGCGGATATGGTCGCTCGTGCAATCACATGATAGATCGCCCCGTGTGACGCCGGCCTTAGTGTTAATATCGTGCTAGCAATTACATAGAAATGATAACTGCATATAAAATGTTTCTTTTTTTTTATTTTATTTAACCTTGTAAGGACTTGGCAATTTTTTATTCTTGCCCTATTGTTATTTCCTTCCTTTATTGCACAAAAAAATATCATTTTAATTTTCTCGCCGACATAGCCGTGTGTAGGGCTTATTTTTTTAAGAAAAAGGTGCAATTTTGAATGACATCCAATTTGTCATGCGACATACCGAAAAAAATTAGAAAACAAATACAAATGCGGTGAAATTGTGAAAAAAAAATCCACCATTCTTTCTTAAGTTTTGATTTTATGGCATTCGTTGTTCAGTAAAAATGATTCTCCAGGTAGGTATAAATACAATGATACCAATCTTGCATTTTTTTTCTTTTTAACTAAAATGGGGGAAAAAAATTGCAAAGTTTAAAAAAAATTTAACCAGTGTTTCCATTTTCCATGATGTGTAAAGTTTTAACTTTTTGGGCAATCAAGTTGTGTGAGAGCTTGTTTTTGCATGGGGATATGACATTTTTATTGATTCTATGTTTACCAATACACTTAGCTCCTTATTGAATCTTTTTTGCAAGGTTATAATGAGCAAAAAGTTTAATTTTGGCCTCTCGAGTTTTTTCTCATTACGGCATTTACTTATCAGTTTAACTAATTTTATAATTTGATAAATCAAAAAATTATGGACCGGATTAAAGCAAATATGTTTTTTTTGTTTAAATGTAATAATATCTTTACTTTTACCAGGGAAAACAGAGGGGTGGTTTAAACTTTTTTTAAAACTTTGTACTTTATTCTTTTGGTCTCCTTAGGGCACATGAACCTGCGATCTTCTAATGACTTATACAATACACTTCCAGCAGTATTGCAGTATGTAACAAAAGTCATGGTCTCCTATGAATGTAAGTCACACACTAGTGTCATGCATGGTGCAGATCCACATTTGCGGAGCACTACTTGTTGGGACTCTGTACACACTTCCAACAAGCAACCTGGTTTCTGCAATTAGCTCTGTTCTGTCTGGTATTGGTTGTTTTATTTATCTCTGCTTCTGGCAATTTAGGAGTTAATGCCTCCTGGAGCAGTAGCTGGCTTCTCACTGAACCAGGTTTGCTAATTATCACTTCCAGTTGTTCTCTTCCTACTTAAGTCTGGGGTATTTTCTGTACCATCACCAAAGATAGTCCTTGCTAGCAGTTGCAGAATCCCAGCATCTGAGGTATTCCTCTGTTTGGTGACAATGAATTGTTGTTTGCTTAGTTTGATAGTTCCCTGGTGTGGAATACTCCTACCCCTTTTTGATTTATTCCCTCTGGTGTTGATTTGTCTCTCTGTGGTTATTTGCGGTTTGAGTGTGTCTCAGTTCTATCCCATTTTCTGTGTCTTTGGTAGGTTGTTACTTGGTATCCTGATAGTCCAGGGGATGGTTGTTTGGGGAGAGGTATTAGGACAGGGCCAGAGAGGAGACAGGGCCTAGGGTGGTGACCTGGACCTCCCTACCATCAAGGCTACTTCCAAGGTCAGGGTGAGCCCAGGGGCAACAATCTTAGGGCCAGCTTAGCACCCCAACAACAACTAGACTTCATTGGAGTGCTTGCATGATAGGCACGGGGTCTTCAGTAAACCCCCTACTATAGCTGGGATTACATGCTGCAACATCGCAAAGGACATCGCTGTTACGTCACCGATTTTGTGACGTAACAGCGACCTCCCTAAGTCTCTGGTGAGTCGCTGATGAGCTTTCAAACAGGCAAACCTGGCTAACAACGCAACAGCGGTCCGGACCTGCAGAGCGACCTAGCTGGTTGTTGGAGACGTTGATAAGCAGCTTTTTGAAAGGGAAGTTGCTAACAAAGTCGCTGCAAAGTCTTCACACACTGAAACTTTGTAGCGATGCTTGCTGCACAGCGGGAAACAAGGGACCTAGGAATGGTCCTGAACGATTTGTAGCGATCAGCAACTTCACAGCAGGGGCCAGGTCGCTGATGTGATTCACACACTGCAACATCGCAAACAACATCGCTATTGCGTCACAAAACCGGTGACGTTACACCGATGTCGTTTGAGATTGCGCAGTGTGTAAACCCAGCTTATCATGACAACTCATTAACAACCTGAGATTGCATCACAGAGATGGGTGATAAGTGCATAGAATGGCGTTCCCCCTAGCTGTGTGCTGAAAATACCCTCACAGATTAGCAAATTTCATACACTCATTGTACAGCGCTTGTTATGTATCGTTAAAGAATAGCTGCATGTTTCTTTTTTTAACGAATCAATAGTACCAATAGTAAAAGTGAAGAATAACTTTGTAATATATATTATTAGAGAAAAATACTTTACTTCACTATCATTTGCTTCTACTTTCCACTTCCACCTCCTGCTTATAGAAGTCTATGAAGGTTGGAACTGGAGAAAGAGGGTAAAGCCCACAAGAAACCACTGAGGCTATTACTGACTAGAACCTGCATAGGAAAAATGTGCTATAAAACGTAGAATACCAATTACGTAATGAACAGAAATATCGTTATTGCTCAAGTACATAAATGACAACTTTTATGAAAAATTCCCAAAAAGAGAAAGTAACATTTTAACTATTTAGTCTCCAAATAGTCATACAAACAATTGCATTTAATTGAACAATACAATGTGAATAATAAAGAATCATGGTATTTTTAATTTTAATTTATGACTTTAATTTGTTGTCAGTGAAGAAATACATGCATTATTTCCAAAGCTTAGGGTAAGATGTCCATATGCAATAGATTTTTACATTAGATTGTCAGTTACCTCTTTTGATTCCCTCATGCATGTGAATATTTGCTTTGGTTGAAGGAGGAAAATGGGAGAAAACTGTTGCCAGACTCCTCTAGTTGTAGCTTACATATCTTCAAGGAAAAAAAGAATGTGGGCAGTAAAGTGGTTCACTACTTTCCCACCCCCCTGCAATATATATTAGCTTTTCAAAACAATTCCGTCTGTAATATACTTGTATTAGATGTATAGCTTCTATGAGTACATCTCAGCAGGAATCACATATTACTGGTTTGTAATGTAGATTATTTTTCCTCCTCTGTTAAGCTGGGTTTATACACTGCAACATCTCAAACGACATCGCTGTAACGTCACCGGTTTTGTGACGCAATAGCGATGTTGTTTGCGATGTTGCAGTGTGTGAATCACATCAGCGACCTGGCCCCTGCTGTGAAGTTGCTGATCGCTACAAATCGTTCAGGACCATTCCTAAGTCCTTTGTTTCCCGCTGTGCAGCATGCATCGCTACAAAGTTTCAGTGTGTGAAGACTTTGCAGCGACTTTGTTAGCAACTTCCCTTTCAAAAAGCTGCTTATCAACGTCTCCAACAACCAGCTAGGTCGCTCTGCAGGTCCGGATCGCTGTTGTGTTGTTGGCCAGGTTTGCTTGTTTGCCAGCTCACCAGCGACTCACCAGAGACTTAGGGAGGTCGCTGTTACGTCACAAAACCGGTGACGTAACAGCGATGTCCTTTGCGATGTTGCAGCGTGTAAACCCAGCTTTACGTCTGATACTTTCCTTTTCCTGTACAAGAATTGAATGAAATGAAAGGAAGTGCCGGCTAACTTCTCTCAATGGAACTTTGGAACTTTGAAAGAAACATAAATAGAGGCTAATCAGCACCTAATCTATAGTGTGGCAATCTCATATGAGCATCTATATAATGACTGGTCTAACAGGAAAATGCAGCTTGCTAACAGAGTGTACATTGCATACTGTTAAGATTTTGCATTATGCAGCCAGTGACAAAGTTGCTGACTACCAAAACCTAAGATAGAACCAAAATGAGCATATACAGTACTGCAAGTAAAAAGAAGTAGTAAATATAAAAAACATAGGGTACTTAGTAAACACTGATGTTTATCAAAAAATCATAAAAGCCATCCTACCATGACAAGGTATTCCCAAATTGAGACAGTCCTATTCTCTAATTTTAAAATCTCACCTTATGTCAGATGCCCTCACTGTAGATGAGGCAGAGCAGGAACAGGACATGACTGGTGAAACACCCAGCCATGGGAAGGTACATAAATAAAATATCTAGCTCAGAAAGGAGGAGGGCACAACGCTGTCTGTACAAAGCACAAGAAACTAAAGCAAAACCCAAGAAATGGGCCAGAGTATAAGTTTGCATAAATGCAATGTATAGGAGCACATTCACACTGTGGTCACTAAACATACAAAACCTAAGATCCAAACAATATGATCATATACCCTGTTCTTGATAGCCTGAAAATGCAAGGATATAAGTAGTTGTAAAATGTATTCATTAAACTAAAAATCTGAACAAAACCTAATTATTTAAATTAAAATTAAACAGATGAAAAAAAAAGAATAACTATGTATTAGACTCTTTTGTTATTGAAACAATCCTCATTTCTCTAGAATATTGTAAGTTTTTTGCTATAAATTTGTATTTAGAAATTTCAGTTGACTGTTAATCCATGTCTGAGCTATGATATTATTGTACCTCAGCAGGAATTTACAGGCATCTGTCACCTCAACATTTTTCACATACAAGTTCCCTGGCTCCTAAAACAATGTTTTCATTTCCTAAATGTTCCAACTGGGATAACTTCTCAGAACAATTCTATCACTGAGCAGATGGTGGATTTGCAAAACAACTTTTTATAAAAGCATTGATGATGTCTTTTCTATCATTAGACATTCTTCTGCGTGTGAATTATATATTTTAGAAAGAGACGTTTGTAATAGTCATTTGGAGGTATATTTCTTATATTTCACAGTGTACCCTGGAAATAGAAATAAATATAGAACAATCATATGTATTCAAAACAGAAAAGTTTCTAGCGTTAAAGTATTATCAGTATAATAATATATGTTATTGCCTTCTAACTTTTCAAAATTTAAGAAAGATATTATCATATTAGGAAAAGTATATTAGATCAACTTTCCATCTGTAGAAGAATGAATATAGAAATACAGTTTAGCGTAAGGAATCAGTTATTAAATATTTCTTGTTAGCAGAGACTGGAGTAGTATTTCTCAACAATCTTAACTTTTTGTTACTTGATAATACATAGCAAATTACTTGATTGGCTACAATTTAGTTGCAAGTCAAAACTCACATTCTTACACAAATGAAAAACTAAATGCTATTACTTATATTAAAATTCTGGTATTGTGTTGTAGCTGCCGGCTTAATATTGTATCAATAGTGCAACATTAATCTAGCCACTACCCAATCGCAATGGAACATGCCATCAACCTTGGGACAGTTGCTGAGCTTAGTCATTAGCTGGAGTGATGACGCACACTGTCACATAACATCATCTCTGCAGCCGAAACACTGTAGACAAAGTGCTGATCCAGGGATCAGGAGTACTTTCTGAGTTTGATGTTTTAGGAATTTACAGAGTTTGGTGCCCATTTTGTGGAATGTGAACAGTACCTTTAAAACAGACCATGCTGAAGAACAACGTATCGTAATTGATGAGCCTGTCAGAGCTTAACCAATTTGAGGTTCTCTAGTTGTATCATCATAAGAAAAGGTAGAATCATGGTACATGCTGTTGTATAAAAGTCCTTGCTTTATTATAAATGCATAAAAGGTGAGTGGGTCCGAAACCAAATGCTGGCACTCCGGAGGATGACGGCCATTTCACGCTTCTGCCCTTCTATGTGTCCCAGGATTCTACCTTCTCTTATGATGATTGATGAACTAGTTCCCTTGTGGTGAGCAAATATAGATGACGGATAACCCCCCATACAGACATGGTAGCAAAATACTGAAGCATATTGGCTGAGAAAGGGTTAAACTCAGTACTGCCAGGTTTAAAGAAGAATACAGTCACAGAATGCTAAATTCACTGTCTTTCTAATAATAGTAAATTCCATGTGGAATATAGCCAAGCAAAAAGTGATACTTAGAATGCATATCATTCCCACAGTCGCATAGGGATCCATATATTACCAGACCTATTGCAGTAGAAAGAGCCCAATAACCAGCCACCCAGTATGAAAAGGTGGATGAGGGGAACTCCGTACTGAGTTTAACCCTTTCTCAGCCAATATGCTTAAGTATTTTACTACCATGTTTGTATGGGGGGTTATCCGTCATCTATATTTTATCTGTTTTTTATGACATCTGGATGTTCACTTTCGTATTGTGTGACTAATAAAATTTTGTAATTTTATACACTTTAAAAACTCTTCTTCACGCTCTAATCATAGCATTTCTGTATGCAATGTGTCGATTCATATTGAATTGATGATGCCCTACAACTTTGTAATTCACTTTTGTTCTCTATCTCGTTCCGTTTTCAAGATAAAAATGCTAACTCCATTGTTTTCCACCAGGTGACGCAATAGGTGGTTTCATTGCATAGCGCAAGGCTATTTTACTATACCTAGACACCACTTCTATGCCCATAGCTGCCGTTGTTCTCAAGTTAATGGCGGTGGACAGGATATGGGTGGACACACTGTATAGCCACTACAAACAAAGTGATCTATTTCAAGTGTTTATTTCTGTTAATGTTGATGATTATCTCAGAAAATTAGAATATTATATATGACCAACCGAAACAATGAATTTAAACTCAGAAATGTTGGCCTACTGTTTACTATGTAAATGCACTCAATTCTTGGCCGGGGCTTTTTTTGCATGAATTACTTCATCAATGCAGCGTGGCATGGAGGCAATCAGCCTGTGGCACTAGTGAGGTGTTATGGAAGCCCAGATTGCTTTGATAGCAGCCTTCAGCTTGTCTGCATTGATGGGTCTGGTGTCTCTCATCTTCCTCCTGACAATATCCCATAGACGTTCAATGGGGTTTAGGTCAGGCAAGTTTGCTGGACAACCAAACACAGTGATACTATGGTCCTTAACCAGGTATTGGTATTTTTGGCAGAGTGGACAGGTGCTAGGTCCTGCTGGAAAATTAAATTTCCATCTCCAAAAAGCTTGTTGGCAGAGGGAAGCATGAAGTGCTCTAAAATTTCCAGGTGAATGGCTGCATTGACCTTGGTCTTGATAAAACACAGTGGACCTACACCAGCAACAGAAATTTCACACTAGACCTCAAACAGTTTGGGTTGTGTGCCTCTCCACTCTCCCTGCTGACTCTGGGATCTTGATTTCCAATGAAATATTTACTTTCATCTGTAAACAACCTTTCTTTTTTGCCGGATGTGTGTGGACTTTCTGAATTCAGGTGGATAAATGGTGAGTCCGTCATGTGATATGCACTTATATAGTGCTAACTAACCCCCCTTGACCTAGTGTTTTGCGTCATTTATAGGCCACAATTCAGACACTGTGCATCTCGTGTATCCGTGTGAGATGCACTTATATATAGTGCTGTTTAGCCCGCCTGACCTAGGATTTTGGCGTCATTTATAGGTTGCAGTTCAGACTCTCTGCTTATCCTTCTTAACCTCTATGCCACTTTTGACACTGTTGACCACCATCTCCTCTCTATGCTCCTTTCTATCAGCCTAAAGGACACTGTTCTTTCCTGGTTCTCGTCCTATCTTTCTGGCCGCTCATTCAGTGTATCATTTGCTGGCTCCACATCTTTTCCTCTCCCTCTCACTGTTGGGGTCCCTCAAGATTCAGTCCTTGGCCTTCTTCTTTTCTACCTCTACACTGCCCCAATTGGAATGACCATCAGCAGATTTGGCTTCCAGTACTATCTTTATGCTGATTACACACAGCTATACACTTCATCCCGTGAGCTCACTCCCACTGTACTACAGAACACCAGTGACTGCCTGACTGCAGTTAGCAACATCATGTCTGCTCTCTATCTGAAACTTAACCTTTCCAAAACTGAATTTCTTCTTTTCCTCTTGTCTTCCAACCTTCCTAAACATGACATCTCCTTTCTCTGTGTGTGGCACTACGATAAGTCCAAGGCAGCAGGCCCGCTGTCTGGGTGTTATACTTGACACTGATCTTTCCTTCACCTCCCACATACAATCTCTTGCCTGCTCCTGCCGCTTGCACCTCAAGAACATCCCAACAGAGTTGAGCGTGGTTCGAGGTTCGAGGTTCTCCAGTTCGCTGCTCGAGTGATTTTGGGGGCTGTTCTAGATCGAAATAGAACTCGAGCTTTTTGCTAAAGCTCGACAGTTCTAGATACGTTCGAGAACGGTTCTAGCAGCAAAAAGACAAGCTAATTACTAGCTGGCTTTCCGCTGTAATTGTGTAAGTCACTCTGGGACTCACACTATTATGAAATTTCAGCAAATAGTGTGCGGGAACAGCGCATTCAGATCACTGCTGTTTGGATAATGGCGATCGCCATTTTTTTTTTTTTCCTTGTCTTCCTTCCCTAAGCGCGCGCATGTAGCACTAGTGGGGCGGGCCAGCATGTAAGCCAATTTCAGACACACACACAGCTAAGTGGACTTTTAGCCAGAGAAGCAACGGCATGTGTGATAGGATGTCCATGTCACATGTCCATGCATTATAAAAACGGACATTTTCCTCCAGCACGCCATTATCTGCCTTCTGCGTCTGGGTGTCAGTCACCGCTGGCGTAGCTCCTGTCTCCGATACTGCTGTGTACGCTCTATACACAGCGCTATACAGAATAGGGATAGAAGTTTCTATTAGTCCTTGTAAGGGCTAATACCGGCAGGGTCAGAGCCATAGGTGACAGTCAGGTCCGTGAAAACAGATTTTAACAGCTACACAAGATGACAGCGTCTGTGTAGCTAAGGTCAGGGATTTCCTCGCTGCATTTCCACATTAGGAGGGATAGAAAAGGAGGCTTCCTTTCCTCTACCCAGACCCACAACCCTGCCACTGTACCCTCCTGCCCTTTGCACACTCAAACTCATTGTTACTAAGCCATTATACTAGCAAACACTGAGTAAACTTAGTGGCATCTTAAAAGTGGCTGTTGGACTTCCATTAGTGTCCCACTGGTGCAAATCTATGTGCAGCACATCTGCATTGCACACTCAAACTCATTGTTACTAAGCCATTATACTAGCAAACACTGAGTAAACTTAGTGGCATCCTAAAAGTGGCTGTTGGACTTCCATTAGTGTCCCACTGGTGCAAAGCTATTTGCAGCACCACTGCATTGCACACTCAAACTCATTGTTACTAAGCCATTATACTAGCAAACACTGCGTAAACTTAGTGGCATCCTAAAAGTGGCTGTTGGACTTCCATTAGTGTCCCACTAGTGCAAACCTATGTGCAGCACCTCTGCATTGCACACTCAAACTCATTGTTACTAAGCCATTATACTAGAAAACACTGAGTAAACTTAGTGGCATCCTAAAAGTGGCTGTTGGACTTCCATTAGTGTCCCACTGGTGCAAATCTATGTGCAGCACCTCTGCATTGCACACTCAAACTCATTGTTACTAATCCATTATACTAGTAAACACTGAGTAAACTTAGCGGCATCCTAAAAGTGGCTGTTGGACTTCCATTAGTGTCCCACTGGTGCAAACCTATGTGCAGCACCTCCGCATTGCACACTCAAACTCATGGTTACTAAGGCATTATACTAGCAAACACTGAGTAAACTTAGTGACATCCTAAAAGTGGCTGTTGGACTTCATTATTGTCCCACTAGTGCAAAGATATTTGCAGCACCTCTGCATTGCACACTCAAACTCATTGTTACTAAGCCATTATACTAGCAAACCCTGAGGAAACTTAGTGGCATCCTAATAGTGGCTGTTGGACTTCCATTAGTGTCCCACTGGTGCAAACCTATGTGCAGCACCTCTGCATTGCACACTCAAACTCATTGTTACTAAGCCATTATACTAGCAAACACTGAGTAAACTTAGTGGCATCCTAAAAGTGGCTGTTGGACTTCCATTAGTGTCCCACTGGTGCAAACCTATGTGCAGCACCTCTTCATTGCACACTCAAACTCATTGTTACTAAGCCATTATACTAGCAAACACTGAGTAAACTTAGTGGCATCCTAAAAGTGGCTGTTGGACTTCCATTAGTGTCCCACTGGTGCACACCTATGTGCAGCACCTCTGCATTGCACTCTCAAACTCATTGTTATTAAGCCATTATACTATCAAACACAGAGGAAACTTAGTGGCATCCTAAAAGTGGCTGTTGGACTTCATTATTGTCCCACTAGTGCAAAGATATTTGCAGCACCTCTGCATTGCACACTTAAATTCATTGTTACTAAGCCATTATACTAGCAATCACTGAGGAAACTTAGTGGCATCCTAAAAGTGGCTGTTGGACTTCTTTATTGTCCCACTAGTGCAAAGATATTTGCAGCACCTCTGCATTGCACACTCAAACTCATTGTTACTAAGCCATTATACTAGCAAACACTGAGGAAACTTAGTGGCATCCTAATAGTGGCTGTTGTACTTCCATTAGTGTCCCACTGGTGCAAACCTATGTGCAGCACCTCTGCATTGCACACTCAAACTCATTGTTACTAAGCCATTATACTAGCAAACACTGAGTAAACTTAGTGGCATCCTAAAAGTGGCTGTTGGACTTCCATTAGTGTCCCACTGGTGCAAACCTATGTGCAGCACCTCTGCATTACACACTCAAACTCATTGTTACTAAGGCATTATACTAGCAAACACTGAGTAAACTTAGTGGCATCCTAAAAGTGGCTGTTGGACTTCCAGTAGTTTGCCACTGGTGCAAATCTATGTGCAGCACCTGTGCATTGCACACTCAAACTCATTGTTACTAAGCCATTATACTAGCAAACACTAAGTAAACTTAGTGGCATCCTAAAAGTGGCTGTTGAACTTCCATTAGTGTCCCACTGGTGCAAACCTATGTGCAGCACCTCTGCATTGCACACTCAAACTCATTGTTACTATGCCATTATACTAGCAAACACTGAGGAAACGTAGTGGCATCCTAAAAGTGGCTGTTGGACTTCCATTATTGTCCCAATAGAGCAAAGATATTTGCAGCACCTCTGCATTGCACACTCAAACTCATTGTTACTAAGCCATTATACTAGCAAACACTGAGGAAACTTAGTGGCATCCTAAAAGTGGCTGTTGGACTTCCATTAGTGTCCCACTGGTGCAAACCTATGTGCAGCACCTCTGCATTGCACACTCAAACTCATTGTTACTAAGCCATTATACTAGCAAACACTGAGGAAACTTAGTGGCATCCTAAAAGTGGCTGTTGGACTTCATTATTGTCCCACTAGTGCAAAGATATTTGCAGCACCTCTGCATTGCACACTCAAACTCATTGTTACTAAGGCATTATACTAGCAAACACTGAGTGAACTTAGTGGCATCCTAAAAGTGGCTGTTGGACTTCATTATTGTCCCTCTAGTGCAAAGATATTTGCAGCACCTCTGCATTGCACACTCAAACTCATTGTTACTAAGCCATTATACCAGCAAACTATGCTGCCAGTTTAAGGGCCGTAGTTGCATTGTCAGGGATAGACCACCGCTGCAATCTACACCACCTCTTTTAATTTTTACTACCACATTTTAAGTGCACAATCTTGTCGCAATCAAAATGAGTGGCAAAATGACAGATGCTGGTGGAAAGGGGAACAGGCGTGTTGGAAAAGGAAAAAAAGGGTTTGTCCCTGGGGAAGGTGGCAAAGCTCCATTAACATCTGCTGAAGATAGACCATCTTCCAGCAAAAGTAAGATGTCTACTACTTACCGTGGACAATCCGATGTGCTCCCTTTTTTACGGACACGAACAACTGGAACAAAGGTAGATGATGGCCAAAAAAAGAAAATGCTTGAATGAATCTCAAGTGGTCCAACAAGTGCCCTCTCCGCCACCTCAACTACCGCATCCAAAAAACACCAGTCCTCTGAGTTGTCATCCCAATCAAACTTGCTTTCTCCCAGCTCTGAAGTCTCCATCCGCCCTGCACAGTATGGTGGAACTGAGATGGCTGAGTCTGCAGAGCTGTTCAGTCACACTATAGCCTGGGAATCAGAGGTCTGCTCCCAAGCTACAGTGAGTACAGACCAGGAAATGGTCTGCAGTGATGCCCAGAACCTTTGTGACTCTGATTCAGGCCGTGAGGACCAAGTTTCTGAGCATAATGTTGACCCTTTTTCACAAACTGTAACACCTGTTGTTATAGACAATGAGGAACATACTGATGACGATGAGACGCAGATTGGGATGACAACTTAAATATTCGGTCAGGGCAAGAAGAGGCTCGGTCTGAGGGTGAGGGGAGTGCAAACACAACAATTGATGAGGAAGTTCTAGATCCCATCTACTGTCAACCCACAGTCAGGCCCTCGAGGAGGTCAACAGAGACGGTGGAGGAGGATGCAACTGACGACAAAGTTACCTTGCGCCTTCCTGGACAGAGTCGGAGTACTGGTAGCACGTCTACAACTGCATCCTCAGCCACCACTGTGCCTCTGAGCACAAGTCGGGGTGGATCAGCAGGTCGCATGCCCTCTAAGCCTTGCCTAGTCTGGTCCTTTTTTGACATAGGGACTAACATGTAATCTCAACCCTATTTTAAAATGTGCAATTTTTATTAATATTCATTAAAATGTACCCACAAACAGACACACAAACATATAAATGAGAATGGATCACGATATCCTTGTAAATAACCAGGAGTCTAAGGGGAGACGGCAGTGGCTTACAGCCATGGATTGTTATTGAACAGGACCCGCTGCCGTCTCCCCTTAGCCTCCTGATGAACCTCTAAAGGGAGAGGAGAAACGCGTTGAGGCCTGGCAGGCCTGGATTCCTGCTTCTCAGGGAAGTAATTCATCTTTTCTCCCTGTTATACTATATTATATAGAATATGATTGGATCAACCTTTTCTATTTTGCAGTAATTTGCAGGGGTGTCTGTATCCCATTTTTCTTTCAGCTCCTGGAGTTTAATGGGGAGATTATCTGAGCCCCTTGTGATATGACTCTAGGTAACTGTAATATACTTGTGGGGTATACCACCCTGTAACATATGTGGTTGTAAATAACTCTTATGGATCACTACCTTGCATAAAGATAATTTATTAGGAATAGAATGTTATACGTCTTGTACAGTGCTAGTATCATGAATAGGATTTCCTGGTTGTAGATCAGTAAATTGATACCTTTTTGATCTAAGGAAAACAATACAGGGAAGAGTATTACCATTTGGGAACTCATATATATTGTACTGTGCAAGCACCACTATAGGGCTTTCCATTCCATCCCTATATCAGGGTCAGGGAGAGGGAGAGCCGACGTGGAACGGGGGCGCCCGGTAACTTATGGTGTCATACCCTCCGTTGTTAGGTAGGGATACACTACCCTTATAGGCTTATATTAGTTTCCCTTCCCTTTCCTAAAGTGAGTGTGTATATAAAACTCCTTGGTTTTTTACAAGGATATCGTGATCCATTCTCATTTATATGTTTGTGTGTCTGTTTGTGGGTACATTTTAATGAATATTAATAAAAATTGCACATTTTAAAATAGGGTTGAGATTAAATGTTAGTCCCTTTTTGAGCACTCTACCCATCTATTTAACTCTGTTAGTTCTTTTTTGACATAGCAAAAGATCGCCCAAATTATGTGATCTGTAAAATTTGTCGTGATTCTGTTAGTGGAGGGCAAAACCTCAGCAGTCTTCCATGAATCGTAACATGAATAAATATCATATGTCCCAGTGGGTAGCTCACCGTGCTGCAATGCGGCCTAGCGGAGTGAACCATCCACCGCCTGCCCCTTCCAGTGCATCCGCGCGCTCTTCATCTTCTAGGACTGTGGGGACAGCTGTCACACCTGGTTTTCCACGCACAACTTCCACCACTGTAACCGCAACAGGCAGTTTGCTTGATAGGTCGTCAGTTGGTTTGGAAGGGGAAACAAGTGCGTGTGTACAGCTCTCTCAGACATCGATAGCACCAACATTGGATGAAGGCAACATCATGTCTACGCCTGCACTTTCCTCACAAACCTGCATTTTTCCAGGGACACCCTACTCAACACCGTCTACACACAGCAGCCAGAACTCTGTCCCTCAGATGTGGACAAATCAAAGGCCATTTCCCATGACAAAGCTAAGAGGTTGACTTTATCCCTCTGTAAGCTGTTGGCTACCGAAATGCTGCCTTTCCGCCTGGTGGACACACAGGATTTTCGAGACCTTATGTCTGTCGCTGTGCCCCAGTACCAGATGCCCAGTCGCCACTACTTCTCTAAGAAAGGTGTGCCCGCGCTACACCAGCATGTCGCACACAACATCACCGCTTCCTTGAGAAACTCTGTGTGTGAACGGGTGCATTACACCACCGATACTTGGACCAGTAAGCATGGACAGGGACGTTTCATGTCACTTACTGGGCACTGGGTAACTATGGTGATAGATGGTGAAGGGTCTGCTGCACAAGTCTTGCCGTCCCCACGACTTGTGTGTCAATCCTCTGTCTGTCCAAGTTCCGCCACTGCTTCTGCCTCCTCCACCTCATCTGGGTCCTCCACCTCCGCCCCAAGCCTGCCTGGTCAGGCCACCAGCGTTCTCACTGCGCAGAAGGAATCACGCACCCCTCATTACTATGCTGGCAGCAGAGCGCAACGGCATCAGGCGGTCTTTAGCTTGACATGTCTTGGAAATAGGAGTCACACAGCGGCTGAGTTATGGGCAGCTCTGGAGACTGAGTTTAATAAATGGTTGTCTCCACTCAACCTGCAGCCTGGTAAGGCCGTGTGCGACAATGCTGCAAACCTGGGTGCGGCCCTTCACCTGGGCAAGGTGACACACGTGTCTTGTATGGCTCACGTGTTGAACCTTGTTGTCCAGCAATTTTTAACACACTATCCCTGCCTAGATGGCCTTCTGACCAGGGCACGAAAACTGTCTGCTCACTTCCGCCATTCAACCGCCGCAGCTGAGCGACTTGCATCGCTCCAGAAGTCTTTCGGCCTGCCGGTTCATCGCCTGAAATGCGATGTGCCGACACGCTGGAATTCGACTCTCCACATGTTACAGCGACTGTGGCAGCACCGCCGAGCCCTGGTGCAATACATCATGACGTATAGCCTGGGCCAATGAGATGCAGCGGTGGGGCAGATCACCCTGATGGAGTGGTCTCAGATCAAGGACCTATGCACCCTTCTGCATAGTTTCGACATGGCGACGAATATGTTTAGCGCTGACAATGCCATTATCAGCATGACAATTCCAGTCATTTACATGCTGGAGCACATGATAAAAACTATTCGGAGTCAGGGGATGGGGCAACAGGAAGGAGAGGAACTACAGGAGGATTCATATGCACAAGACACAACAACATCACCAAGGTCCAGACGTTCTTCATCACAAACGCGGCAGGCATGGAACCATGGGGGACAGGGATCAACAAGGGCGCATGGTAGCAGGCGAAATGTTGAGGAAGGTGCAGGAGAACATGAAGAAATGGAGGACGAACTGTCCATGGACATGGAAGACTCAGCGGATGAGGGAGACCTTGGTCAAATTTCAGTTGAAAGAGGTTGGGGGGAGATGTCAGAGGAAGAAAGAACGGTTAGCACCTCTATGCCACAAACACAGTGTGGACTTGGTCCGCATGGCTGCGCAAAACACATGAGTGCCTTCTTGCTGCACTACCTTCAACATGACCCTCGTATTGTCAAAATTAGAAGTGATGATGAGTACTGGCTTGCCACACTATTAGATCCCCGGTACAAGTCCAAATTTTGTGACATAATTCCAGCCATAGAAAGGGACGCACGTATGCAGGAGTATCAGCAGAAGCTGTTACTCGATCTTAGCTCGGCTTTTCCACCAAACAACCGTGCAGGTGCAGGGAGTGAATCTCCCAGTTGTAACTTGACAAACATGGGACGGTCTCGTCATCTTCAACAGTCTACCCGTACCAGTAGCACCGTATCTGGTGCTGGTAACAGCAATTTTATTGAATCTTTTCATAATTTTTTTAGACCCCCCTTTGCAAGGCCACCAGAGACAACAAGTCTGACACATAGTCAACGGCTGGAGAGGATGATACAGGAGTATCGCCAAATGAACATCGATGCCTTG
Source organism: Anomaloglossus baeobatrachus (assembly GCF_048569485.1). Classification (NCBI taxonomy): domain Eukaryota; kingdom Metazoa; phylum Chordata; class Amphibia; order Anura; family Aromobatidae; genus Anomaloglossus; species Anomaloglossus baeobatrachus. The sequence continues at coordinate 617,157,666 of NC_134354.1, read as the reverse complement.
ACTTTGCAAATGGAGCCTTGCTCATTTTGGGCTTCAAATTTTGAAAAATGGCCAGAGCTCTCCACTTACTCCTTGGAGATTTTGTCGTGTCCAGCTGCCAGCGTTGTCTCTGAACGTGTCTTCAGTGCTGCTGGGTGTGTGCTGACAGATAAGCGCACGCGTCTGTCCAGTGACAATGTGGACAGACTAACGTTCATCAAAATGAACAAGTCATGGATCCACAAGGAATTTACTACCCCTGTGTCATCCTGGGGAGAGTAAATGCTTGTGGATTTGGAATGTGCTTGATGCAAATCAAAACATCCTGTTTGCAACTAGGGCACAAGTGCTTCCACTGAAGGGGTGAGTGTCTGTGTGGCCCAATTTTTGGAAAAAAGGGAGACTCCGCTTGGAGTAACCCTTGCTTACATTGTTTTTAAAAATGATCCAAGATGCACAGAGCTGGGATCAGGAAAGACTTTGCTACCTACCCCGGGGTCATCCTGGGGATGGTTAAGTATGGCGTATTTTTGAATGTGCTTGATGCAAATCTAGCTGTGAAGTGTACAACTGGGGCACAAGTGCTGCCACTGAAGGGGTGGGTGTGTGTGGGGCCCAATTTTTGGAAAAAAGGGATACTCCGCTTGGAGTAACCTTTGCTTGCTGTGTTTTTCAAAAGGAGCCAAGATGAACAAGTCATGGTTCAGCAAAGACTTTGCTACCTACCCCGGTGTCATCCTGGGGACGGTTAAGTATGGCGTATTTTTGAATGTGCTTGATGCAAATCTAGCTGTGAAGTGTACAACTGGGGCACAAGTGCTGCCACTGAAGGGGTGGGTGTGTGTGGGGCCCAATTTTTGGAAAAAAGGGAGACTCCGCTTGGAGTAACCCTTGCTTGCATTGTTTTTAAAAATGATCCATGATGCACAGAGCTTGGATCAGGAAAGACTTTGCTACCTACCCCAGGGTCATCCTGGGGACGGTTAAGTATGGCGTATTTTTTAATGTGCTTGATGCAAATCTAGCTGTGAAGTGTACAACTGGGGCACAAGTGCTGCCACTGAAGGGGTGGGTGTGTGTGGGGCCCAATTTTTGGAAAAAAGGGGACTCCGCTTGGAGTCAACTTGCGGTGTTTTACATGATTTTAGAAGGGCGTGCCATGCCTATATCTGTGTCTCCTCCTCTTTTTCCTTGTCCAGCTCTTTTGTTTTTGCATGACTATATGTGCTTGTCCCTTTCCCATGTGTTTGTGATGTGTTGTGAGTTGTTTGTCACCTTTTGGACACCTTTGAGGGTGTTTTCTAGGTGTTTTTATGTGTTTGTGATTGCCTGCCATTGTTTCCTATGCGGTTCGAGTTCTGTTCGTCTAACGTTCGCCGAATCTAACTCGAACGAGACGCCCGTTCGGCGAACCGAACTCGAGCCGAACCGCGACCGGTTCGCTCATCTCTAATCCCTAGAATTCGCCCCTTTCTCACAATGGAGACGACTAAAACCCTCACCGTAGCCCATATCCACTCTCGCCTTGACTACTATAACTTTCTATTAATTGGTCTCCCCCTAACCAGACTTTCTCCTCTTCAGTCAATCCTTAATGCAGCAGCAAGGCTCATCTATCTGGCTAACTGCTACTCGGATGCCTCTGCTCTGTGCCAGTCATTGCACTGGCTGCCCATATATCACTGGATCCAATTCAAACTGCTTGTTCTCACCCACAAAGCTCTCCACAGTGCGGCACCCCCCTACATCTCCGACCTTGTCTCTGTCTATCACCCCACACGTTCTCTATGCTCTGCAAATAACTTTCAACTAACATCTACACTAATTCGAACCTCCCACTCCCGGATCCAAGACTTCTTCCGAGCTGAACCAATCCACTGGAATGCTCTACCATAAGAAGTTAGGATGAATTATAACTTACTCGGCTTCAGACGCACCTTGAAAACGCATCATTTTAGGGCGGCCTATTTACACTCCCTAGCCAAACTAAGTTCACATAGTCCTCCCACAACTTCTCAGAACATAACCCCACGTCAAACTCCATGGCACCCAAATGCATCTCAAGATTCTGGCCAACTGGTCCAGGAAGCCATTATCTATCCCCTATTTCCTTGAGATGGCTGGATTGTCATTGTAAATAAGCACTTGTACGTTGCCCCCCCATATCTCATTGTAGATTGTAAGCTCTCACAAGCAGGGTTGTCTTTTTTCCCCCTCTAAATATTGTATTTTCTATAACTGTTACTTGTTTGTATATGATCCTCCTGAATTGTAAAGTGCTGCGGAATATGTTGGCGCTATAGAAATAACGATTATTATTATTATCATCTCACTCATCTATATAATGGGCTCCCAATGCAAACCTTATTAGTTTGCATGTCCTATGCTAAACAGCTTCCCCTCACCTTTAGTGTGGAGGTTTGAGCGTCTGTATCATCGGCATCGTGCACCTGGGCTGCGGCCATCTTATTAGGAGGGTTTGCCACATTCTATATGTGCCTACATCATCTGAGTTGGCTCCTATGGTCTGTGATTTTTTTTTACATAGTTCTATGTGGTTTTTTCAAATAATTGAGTGTAGGGACTTGCATGTGTGAGAATCCGTGACGTGGATTGCGAGCTTACATATTTTGGTCCAAAATATCAACTAATATCTCATTATTTGAGGTATGGTACATTGTATCTTTTTTTGCAGGATGTGTGTGAATCTTCTGAATACAGGTGGATAAATGGTGAGTCCGTCATATGATATGCACTCATATAGTGCTAACTAACCCGCCTGACCTAGGTTGCAGTTCACACACTGTGCACCTCACTCATCTCTATGCCGGGCTTCCAATGCAAGCCTTATTAGTGTGCATGTCCTGTGCTAATCATCCGCCCCTCCCCTTTAGTGTGGAGGTGTGTGTGGCTGTATCATCAGCATCGTGCACCTGGGCTGCGGCTATCTTTATTAGGAGGGTTTGCCACATTTTGTGTGTGCCTACATCATCTGAATTGGCTCCTATGGTCTGTGATTCACTGTAAACAACACCTTGGACCACTGAGCAACAGTCCAGTTCTTTTTCTCCTTGGCCCAGGTAAGACTCTTCTGGCATTGTGTTTTGCTCACGAGTGGCATGACACAAGGAATGCGACTCTGTCTAAAAACAGCCCTGCAAGGTATTCTCACTTTTGTGATATACTCCATATATCTAGCTATTTTTTCTTGATAAATTAGAATGCATATCTTGGCTTACATAAAATATATATCCTATCATTTTTTTAAAATAAATAAAATGAAGGAGATGGAGGTCACACTAAAATCTGTATCTATTTCCTTAAGCTCACATAAAACTGTAAGGTCGATTGATGTTTCAATCTCTCATTTGACTTGAAATCTTGAAAGCTGTTTAAATTCAATTGAGAATTATCTCAATAATAAAGGAAGTAAAGAAAATGCTATGATTTACCTACAGTGCAATGCATACAATGAATTATGTAAAAGAATTACTCCTGATTCCATTACTGTCAAAATGCAAGACATGTCTGTGTGAATGTCACAGCAGTAAGTACAATTCTACACTATTTAGCGATTAAACCAAGTTTCACCACGCATCCAAGCTGAATAGTTGACATGTAGTAGCATTTAAGCAACACATGGGTTAGCCTCCTCCTTTTTTCTAAGGCTGGCGTAAACTTGAACATATTAAATTCTATTGCATTAAGTTCTTTCGTCTCATTGAAACTTACAGACAGATGTGAAACATGTAATCCTATTAGATTTATGAATAAAACTACATCTGCTCCTTCACATTCTGCACCTGAAACTCCTTCAACTATTTAATTATATTCCCCAATGGTGCTAATCAGAATCAAAGTCAAATTTAAATTAGCTGATTTATAATATTAAAACTTAGGTTTTGCAAAGCAAGTCTATGTAAAGAATGCCTGACTAAAATAAATCAATATTTTACCATTGCGCTACATATATTCTTCTATGAAAAATTAATTTTATCCGTACTTACTTATGTGTGCTTTCCAGCTGGTACATCAGGGATCCTTACAAAGCTTCTTAACCTTGATTCCAAAATAAAATTTAATAATGGATTAGAAAAAATGTTCTAACAAAACATGTGACATTGCTAAATTCCACATCCAAAGACTTCTTTTTACTGTTATTATCATTATATATTTTTAATACATAATTACTGGCCAGATAGCAAAAATAGAAATAGCTGACTCTGATAGAGTCATGTGTACTGTGGTTGAACCTTTTGGTCTATTTTTCCATTTTTCCTAGTTTATACTGTAAAAATGACTTGCTCTTCAGTTGTTCAGTGATTTTAGCATCTTTTAACCACTTTAGATTTCCAAAGATATGAAATAGTTAAACGAAATGTGACCACCATTCTTCAGATGTTTTTCACTTGGAAGATGCTCTCTACAGTATACTAAAGTACATGGGTTGGTTCAAAAGACATTCACAAGAGTGTCATTCTCAGCATTTGCCAGCAATTTTGCTAAAAATCCACTAGGGGTTTCTTCATTGTTCAAGGGAGTCTAAAGAAAATGTGTAGAAAGCGCTAGTAAAAAAAAACACACCCTAAAAATGATTAAAAAACACTCAAAAACTAATGATGACAATAATGTAAAAACAAAATTTCAGAAATAAATTCATACTAAAATAAATTCTTCAGGAAAAGAAAAGATGGTATTTCCTGAATCATCTTCCTCTTGAAAAATAGGTTCACTTTTGGAAAAGACGTGTGCATATACTGTATCCTAAATAGTAATGAGCGGACCAGTGGATTTTCAGGGTCACTAAATTAGCACAGACTAAATGAAAAATCAGGTTTTGCAAGCAAACTTGACGTTGAACCTGAAGTTTGGGGCTGTAAAATGGGCATAGTAAGTGCTAGGGGCTGCAAATGGAAAGTGAAATGGTAGTTACAGCAGGATAGTTTACCGTGTTTCTTTATAAATCACACTGCAGTCATATTCTCTTCTGGGCCTGTTTATTAAGGTTCAAAAATGTTCAGTGCTTCCCTTACCCACCCTCTATGCCAGTGTCTGTGATTGGTTGCAGACTTCTATACATGCCCCCATTCTGTGTCTGCATCTGTGATTGGTTGCAGTTAGTTTGCTGTAAAGTAGTGTAAAATAAATAAATAATTAAAAAAAATTACATAGGCTCCCACCGTATTTTGATAGCCAGCACGGGTAAACAACAACTGCAGGCTTCAGCCCCCAACTGTGAGCTTTACTGTAGTTGGATATGAAAATAGAAGAGGAAAAAAAGACAAGGGGTCCTGCCCATTTATATATCCAGCCATGGATATTGGCCCCCTCAGCCTAAAAATACCAGCCATCAGCTGCTCAGAATTTTGCATCTATTAGATGTGACAATTGGGGCGCTTTACCCAGTTCATCACGATTGTCCTGTTGCGGTGGCAATTGGAGAAACATAAGGGGTTAATGACAGCTGTGATTTTTCAGCTGCCATTAAGGCCTGAATAAGTAATGGGGAGGGGTCTATGAGACCCTCATTACTAATACTATAAGTGAAAAGAAATCAAACAAAAACATCTTTTATTTGAAATAAAATACATACCCTCTTTCATCCATTTCATCCAAATTTTCATCTCCTGGCAGAAAACTATGCAAAAAACATGGTTTTTATGTCATTTCTGCAAGGAGATGCAACTTTGGTGCAGAAATCTGATGCTTACTTTTCTGCACAATATCTGCATCTCCTGGCAGAAAATAATACCTAAACCATTTTTTGACAGGAGATGCAGATTTCGTGCTGAAATTTTACATCAAATTCCTGCACCAAATCTGCATCTTCTGGTGAAGAAACACCCTCATCTAAACATGATGTGGTTTTCATGTGATATCGATGCATTTTTTTTTTGCAAGGAGATGCAGATTTGATGCAGGAATGTCTACAACCAAATACATACTGTGCACACATTGCCTAATCTGGCATTGAGTTCTTTGACTTCATTTTAAGTTAGGTCAGTGAGTTCAATGAGTTCACATCAGGTCATTTCACCTTAGGTCACAGCTGCGGTAACGTGTGAACCTCTAGCTGTGACCTCTGGGGAATTCAGTGACCTCACCATTCATAGATGCGACCAGTAAATGTGTCCTTGACAGTCGCAGTGAGTGGTCACATTTTCTGATGTGACTGTGCACTGCACTGCATACTTAGATGTATCGGAGCCGGGATCGTCGTGGGACCTTGTGTGGGTTATTTCAGACCTACAGGGGTGATTTGGGGGTTAATAAATAAGAAAAAGAGGGTGTTCGTTTTTTGCTTTTTTAATAAAGCATTTTTCTCTGTGTGTTTTTGTTTATTTCTTTTGACTTACAGTATTATTAATGGGGGAGTCTCATAGACCCCTAGCCAGTGCTAATTCAGGGATTGATGACAGCTGACAAATCACAATTGTCATTAGTCCTTTATATTAACCTGCTTGCTACTATCCCTTTAAGGTGTCCCCAGTATATCTCCGGGAGGCACTGGCTACTTAATGCTCTGTCCCCTGATGGGAGGGACGAGAGCACCTTATTAGGTTTCCTACTTAGTACCTGTGTATTGGGCCTGTCTGTCTGCTCTGGTATACAAGCCTCCATCACCAATCCTGCTTGTACGAAGTTTTGCTCTGCTCGGTTCCTGTTTGTTTCCCGAACCTGTCCTGTCTGTGCTTTGGAGTCCATTGTTCTGCCTAATGCGGACTTTACACGAAACGACTGATCGTGCGATGCATCGTCGGGGTCACGGTTTTCGTGACGTACATCCGGCATCATACACGACGTCGTCTTGTGTAACACCTCTTAGCGGCGCAGTATCGCTCACAAATCGTGAGTCGTGTACTCGTCGCTAGGTTTCATAACATTGTTTAATTAAAATGGCGGCGGTTGTTCATCGTTTCCGTGGCATCCCACGTTCCTCCGTGTGACACCACGGGAATGATGAACAGCAGCTTTACCTGCCTCCCATGGCACCTGATGGCTTAATGGAAGAAAGGAGGTGGGCGGGATGTTTACATCCCGCTCATCTCCGCCCCTCCGCTTCTATTGGCCGGCTGCCGTGTGACGTCCAGGAAGTGGACGTTCGTCGCCAACAGCGAGGTCTTCCGGATGGTAAGTACGTGTGATGGGGGTTCAACGAGTTTGTGCGCCACGGGCAACTAATTGCCCGTGATGCAAAAACGACGGGGGCAGGTACGATCGATCGTGCTATCGCACAATCGGTCGTCTCGTGTAAAGCAGGCTTAAGTCTGGTCACCTAACTGAGTCTAGTATCCTGCCTGAGTCCAGTTAAAATTGGATCTAGCATACTCAGGTACCTGAGTATCCAGGGACCAAAGTATCTACTTACAGGCATGTCCTGAGGTCGAAGACTACTGTCTGGCTGTTTGCTGTACCTGAAACTTTGCTGTGTTCTGTACCTGAATCACTGCTGTCTTGTACCTGAACCTTGTGAGATACTTTAAGTCTGCATCCTGTGAATAAAGCCCTGTTGGTATTTTTAATTTGAAGTCCTGAGTACCTGCACCCCCCTGCTGTGGTCAACACCTGTGTGGCCTGCACCACCTTGCTGTGGTTGACACTTGTACCATCTTGTTGCAAGCCACGCCTATTGTGCCTGTACTACTCTGCTATGGTCCACATCTGTTGGGCCTGTACCACTGTGCTACAGTTCACTCATTTTGTGCTTGAATCACCCTGCTACAGTCCATGCCTGTTGTGCTTGCACCTCCCTGCTACAGTACACACCTGTTGTGCCTGCACCCTCCTACTACAGTTCACATCTGCTGTGCCTGATGTCTTGTGCCTAATGTCCTTTGCCTGATGACCTCCGCCTGATGTCCTGTGCCTGATGTCTCCTGCCTGGTGACCTGAGCCTGAGGATCAAGTCTGGAAATGCCATACCTTCTTGCAGTCTTCCTTCCTGTCCCTGTCCAGACTGTGCCCCTTGTGCTGCCCTGTTTTCTGCTGTTCTGCCTGTCCTGCTGTCACCCTGTACTGCTCAACTGCCACAGTCCCAGTCACTTCCCTTGGATTGACACCTGGCCCATATTTAAGCCCCTCCATCTAAAGGGTAAGCCAGAATTCCCCCTGTGGTCCAGTGGGTCAACTCCTGCTAGCCGCCTCATCACCATTGGTGAGCATAACATGCATCCATTAGATACGACAATCCTGATGCTTTACCAGGCTCATCCCGATTAACCCCGTGAATTAGCACTCAGGGAAATATAATTGGTTTATGACAGCTCACAGCTACCACTAACCCCTAGATTAGTAATGAGGAGGCATCTATGAGATCCTCCATTAATAACCATGTTCATCAAAAGAAAAAATACAGAAACACAAAAATATTCTTTACTTTAAATAAAAAAACAGTATCTTTCACCAGTTTATTAAAACCCAAAGTACCCCCGGAGGTCCTACGTAATCCACACTAGGTCCCACAATGATCCTGGTTCTGATACATATGGCTGCTGGGACATTTGGACGCTATGACCTGTTACTAGAGTTCACTGCCTCTTGGTGTCCCAACATCTGGGAACTCCAAGAAACTAAGAAGATCTCTTGAAGGCTCTTTTAAGGTTTCCAGGCCTCACAGCTGTTAGTGAGCTTCGGTAAGTTTGGGTTACTAGAGCTCACAGCCACCAGGTCTCATGGCAGCTGTCAACCTGGCAACTTTAAGGGAGCCTTTAAGAGAGCCCTTAATATTCCTTGAGTTTCCATCTGCTAGGACATATGGAGGCGCTGAACTGTGACCAGAGTTCAGTCTCCAGGTATATTAACAGCTCGGAACTCTAAGAAACGTAAAGGCTTTCTTAAAGGCTTTCTAAAGACTTTCTTAAAGGATGTCTAAAGGCTTTCTTAAAGTCTCTTTTAAAGGTTCATTTAAGGTTTCTGGGCCTCACAGCTGCCAGGAGACCCGGTGACTGTTAGCTCTGGTAAGATTTGCTTAGCAGAGTATACAGCAGCCGGGTCTCATGGCAGCTGTCAACCTGGTAAGTTTAAGGGAGCCTATAACAGAGCCTTTAAGAGAGCATTTAACATTCCTTGATTTACAAACTGCATTTACTTAAACTGCGTTTTTTTGCCAAAAAATGCAGATTGGGTGCAGGAATTTGATGGACAAATTTTAGTTGAAAATCTGCATCTCCCAGCGAAAAAATGCAGGAAAGATTTTCTGCCAGGAGATGCAGATTTGGTGCAAAAATGCCTGCAGCACATTTCTGCACCAAATCTGCATCTCCTGGCAGAAAACCGCACCAAAACAGTGTCAAAACTGTGTTTTTTATATGTTTTTTTTGCCAGGAGATGCAGATTGTTGTGCTTGAAGTTATACGCTAAATTGCTGCACCAAATTTGCATTTTATGGCAAAAAACTGCATCAAAACTCCATCACGTTTTGATATGGGTTTTTTTTGCCAGAAGATGCAGATTTGGTGCTGGAACTTGGTGTATAAATTTCAGCAACATCTCCTTGCAAAATATTGCTTCAAAACTATGAAACGCTTTGATGCTTTTTTTGCCAGGCAATTAAGATTAGATGCAGAATTTAGTGAATAAATTTCAATGCGGTTTGATGTTGATGTTTGGCAGAGTATTCAGATTTGGTGCAGAAATTTGTATACATTTGAGCACAAAATCTGAATCTCCTGTCAAAAAAATCGCATCAAAACCTCATAATGATTTGTATATAAGGCAAAATCAAAAAGGGAAAGAAAAGAAAACATCTCCTCCACCACTTAATAGCCAGATCATCACTTAATATATTTTCCTATCTCCTATGACTACATTTTAATATCTTATCTGAGCATGATTAGACACATCATGCGATCCCTTTTTCTTCACACCTAAAACCAGAAAAGAGGGTTTACCTTATCCAAATGTAAGTAACTGCAAATAATTTCTATGTGGAGAAAGTGCTTATCGTATATACAAATTCAGCAGAATAAAATTGCTTATAAAAATTAAACAAAAAATGTCATCCAACCAAATCTGATTTTCTGGTTTCAACTTCATGCTGGATGTCTGAGGATGAAGCTGAAAGGCAAAACTTAAGCGGGCTTTACACGCTACGACATCGCTCAAGTGATCTCGTTGGGGTCACGGAATTTGTGATGCACATCCGGTCGCTTTAGCGATGCCGTTGCGTGTGACACCTATGAGCGATTTTGGATCGTCGCAAAAACGTGCAAAATCCCTCATCGGTGACATGGGGGTCCATTCTCAAATATCGTTACTGCAGCAGTAACGAAGTTGTTACTCGTTCCTGCGGCAGCACACATCGCTCCTTGTGACACCGCAGGAACGAGGAACCTCATCTTACCTGCGTCCCGGCCACAATGCGGAAGGAAGGAGGTGGGCGGGATGTTACGTCCCGCTCATCTCCACCCCTCCGCTTCTATTGGGCAGTGGTTCAGTGACGATGCTGTGATGTCGCTGTGATGCTGAACGAACTGCCCCCTTAGAAAGGAGGCAGTTCACTGGTCACAGCGACATCGCAGGGAAGGTAAGTCCGTGTGACGGGTCCGGGCGATGTTGTGCAACACGGGCAGAGATTTGCCCATGTCCCACAACCGATAGGGGCGGGTACGCACGCTGGCGATATCGGTACCGATATCACAGTGTGTAAAGCGGCCTTTAGAGTTAAGTTGTTGATCGTATGTATTTGATATTAATAAGCAATTTTATTCTTCTGATTTTTTAGGATACTAAACTATAGTTGCAGAGAAATTGTTTGCAAGTCAATACTATTGGAGGATGCATATTCTTTTTTTCTATTTTAGTACATGAAAAGAAGGAATGGTGTGTATATAAGGGGGTTTGCCTCAATACTTACTGTAAATATTATGGTAAGAGGCCTGAAGACCTGCACTCATCACCTATAAGGAGTTGTGCTGCTATGATTTTTTTTGCAATTCAGGTATACAGGAGAAATTGGGATTTAATTTTTATCTTTTTATTCTATGTAGGTACAGGTCAATGTGTTTCAAAAGACTCAGCCCTCTTCATCAGGACAGCAGACCAAAATAACATAAATATAGTCTATGAATTTTTTTGCTTTATAAAAATAAATCTTCATGTACTTTATATTGCATTTGACTAGTGATGAGCAAACACTAAAATTCTTGAGTGCTAGGTAGACGAATCAAGCAGATTGGATGCTTGGATGGACTCAACTTAAACTGAAGTATAATGGAAGTCAAAGGGAAACTCATGCATTTTTCCGGAAAACCCTAACAAGAAGGCTGGGGAGGCAGGAATATCACAAAATTGGATGAAAACAGACCTCAAATGGAATGGAGACAGCAAGGAGAAGATGCCTGGAAGCATCTCTGACTCCCAGGTTGCTGCTTTGAACAATGTTGTCAGAGCATTACACCACTTTTATGGACTGACAATAAAACATTCAAAGCCAAAAATAAAAATTCATTTTACAGAAAAAAGTTTGGAAACATTCTTTCCTGTATAATGAATTGTATATATGGCAAAATTAAAAAGGGAGAGAAAAAAACACTTCTTCCACTCTTTAATAGCCAGATCATCTCTCACTAAATTTCCCTGTTGCCTATGACTACAGTGGAGGACATAGTAGAGAAGGAAATAAAACTACACCCACCTTTCGTTACTGGTAAATCCAAAGCCTGCTTTACACGTTGCAATTTCGATTTCGTATGCGATTTGCAACGCCCCCATCGTATGTGTGGCACGTTCAATTTGTTGAACGTGCCGCACATACGAGTAACCCCCGTCACACGTACTTACCTTCCATACGACCTCGCTGTGGGCGGCAAACGTCCACTTCCTGGAGTGGGAGGGACGTTCGGCATCACAGCGACGTCACACGGCACCCGGCCAATAGAAGCGGAGGAGCAGAGCTAAGCGGGAAGTAAACATCCCGCCCACCGCCTTCCTTCCGCATTGTGGGCCAGGAGCCACAGGACGCTGGTAAGATCTGTTCATCGTTCCCGAGGTGTCACACACTGCAATGTGTGCTACCCCGGATACGATGCACAATCTAACGTGCAATTCTAGAGACAGGTACGATGTGTATGCGATGAACGTTTTAACGTTCAATCGCAATCGCACGTACCTGTCACACACTGCAATGTACTTACAATGCCGGATGTGCGTCACTTACGACGTGACCCCACCGACACATTGTAAGATACATTGCAGCGTGTAAAGCGGGCTTAATTTTAACATTTTATTATCTTATCTGGGCATGTGGACATAATCTGACACATCCTTTTTAAATTATAAAGGAAGGACTCTGACACTGCTGTCATTTAAAGCAAAGAAATATTGACTTTCATGTGTTAAAGGTGTGCATAGATGATAGCGATAGATATATAGATAGATAGATAGATTTTACAACTGATAAAAAATAAATAATTAAAAGAAATAAACCATGTGGGGTCCCCAATGTTTGATAACTAACAAAGGTAAAGCAGACAGCTGTGGACATCAACCCCTTAAACCATTACCCTGATTGCCACCGCACCAGGGAAATCAGGAAGAGCTGAGGTGAAGCACCAGAATTGGCACATGTAATGGGATGCACACCTTCTGGGGTGGTTGAGAGCTTGCTCTTTTAGGCTGGGAAGGGCCCAATAACCATTGACCATCCTGATAATATTAGACAGCAGCTGCCATTATTTTCTTTTAATTATTTAATTGGTTAGCTGTAAAATCTATTTATCATCTCTCTGTTTCTATATATCATCTTTGCATATATGTAACACAAAAGTCAGTAATCTTTTGAATCCATTTAATTATGGTCTGTGTCACACAAACGGCACATGGATTTCATACGTGTACTGTATGTGTTTTTAACAGACCCATAGACTTCTATTGACCCTCTGCACCATACAGAAGGTAAAAAATGGACATGTCTCCCTTTGGATTACACGGACACACGTTTGGTTAACACGGACACGTGGCTTCCTGTCTGGGTGTTATGTTTTACACCAATCTTTCCTTCATCTCCTATATGCAATAACGTGCCCGCTCTTCTCACCTGCACCTGAAGAACATCTCTAGAATACACCGTTTTGTCACGATGGAAGTTGCAAAAAAACCTTTGCTGCCCTGATCTACTCCTGCCTTAATTGTTGTAATTCTCTATTAATTGGTCTCCTCACTAGACATTCCCCTCTCCAGTCCATCCTTAATACAGTCACCAGGGTCACCTATCTGGCTAATCATTGCTCAGATGTTAACGCTCTGTTACAGTTATTGCATTAGCTGCCTATATATTATAGGATACAATTTAAATTGCTTGTTCTCATCAATAAAGTTTTCTACAGTGTTGTAGCCACCTACATCTCTTCCCTCATCTCTGTTTATCACTTTACTTGTTTTCTACGTTCTGCAAGTGACTTTCTACTAACATCCACACTAATAAAAATCTACCACTCACATTTCCAAAACTTTTTCCAAGCTGCACCAATTCTTTGGAATGCTCTACCCCAAGAAATTAAAACTAGCCACAACTTACAGTTTTTGCCGCATCCTAAAATAAGATCTTTTTGGAGCACCTATCTCATTCCACAAACAATGTCCTTTCATATAGAGCCCATTCTTTATTTCTCTGAGTATAATCCTACATCAAACTCTCCACAACACTCAAAATCACTACGAATATTGGATGGTGACTAGCTCATGCAGCCTTTTATCCATCCTCCATTTACTCAAAATGACTCGACCATTGAAGTAAATAAGTACCTGTACTTCTTTGTGTCACCCCCACCTCATTGTAGATTGTAAGCTCTTATGAGCAGGGTCGGCCCGATTATTGCTTTGATTATTGTATTATCTATAACTATGTTACTTATGGCTGTTTGTATATGAACCTCTGAATTGTAAAGTGCTGCGGAATATGTTGGAGCTATATAAATAAATATTAATATTAATATAATGAGTATGCATGTGAATGTGTCTTCACTACATGTAAAAATGGACTAGACATGTAGAGGAAACATTTATGTGTGAAGGAGGCCCTAGATCAACTCTCCATGATCTGCCTCCAGAAGAAAGTATGCCAAGCATTGTCTCAAAGGGTCTTATTTACGACCCAATGGTGCAATGCTGCTGGCCAATCACAGTGTTGCCAGTAGCCAACATGGTTACGATATTACAGTGTATGGAAGGCAATCCCCGCATGTTGATTTACTGTCTAACAGGTGAGAAACACGTGGGCTGGGGAGTCGAGCATGGCTGTCTAGCACCAAGGATATTTGATCAAGTATCGAGGAATGGCGAGTACTCTCGCTCATCACTTTGTATGATGCACATAAGAAATTCTTCAGCTGATATTAACACGAGCAGCATCAAATAGATAGAAACAGGTGTTGCAGACTTCAACTTACATATATACACATATCACCAAGATTGTGTAAATCTTTAAAACTACTTCAAAATCCAGGCTCAGACTAAAAAGCCACAAGGCATAGAAAATCAAAGAAAACTTTCAATTGAAGTCATACATCAAACATGCTATAGACTTGTTGGTTAGATTAAAAATAAGTAAAGAAGTGGAAAATAAACTTTAAACTTCAAAGACCATCTCATTTTTATTTCTAAGTAGATTAAAATGATGGAGGAGATGAGAGTGATATAAATGTAATTTAAGTTCAATATTACATTTATATTTTTTGTAAGAGGCCATAAGTGATTGACTAGGTTAGCTTTAGATATAGAATATAGTATAATATGTTGTAATATTTTGTAACTAATAATATATATTTAATTTGTTTAACCAGTTTAAATCCTAAGAAATATATCTGTACAGTATTTAGTGGTGTTTCAATATAAAATGCTGCTTGGTACTCTCTTTTAGTCTCCTATGGCTGCTTCCATTAGAAGTTCACGATACTGCCTGTTGGATTTTTTTCTTTTGGAAATCAAACATGATAATCTAGAGAAATCCTTTCTGACAAATTGAATTCCCTGCTGCTTTTTCACTATTATAAGCAATGTGCTTTTTACATTAAGGTGCTCTGGGTTTTAAGGCTCAACTCGAATATAATGTGCCACTGAAAGCACACAATGAGTGACTGGAAAAACTGCTAGGAACAGCATGCCAAATTGGTATCTACTATATAATGAGCTTTGCAAGGTCAGATTACTTTGACAATCTGATGTACAGAAAAAGCAAGTAATAGTCCCATGCACACGCGGTATTACATTTGTATCATAATATGTATGGTAACTTGTCGTCAAGTAGAACAATAGTTGTGAAATGCAGAATATGAAAAGATATAATAATCATGATACATGTATACAGATCTTCTTTTAACTATGAAATACATCCAGCCATTAATTTATTGAATTTCCGTTTCCCCTTTATTGTTTGATAGTGTGTTGTAAATAAAAGTAGAAATCTACATTTTCTTTTCTTTCTTAGATGGGTACAATCACCACTAAATAAAATTTTAAAAATTGTTCTTCATACCGCATTAATTTTATTGATCTTTTATTAAAGATATAACTTTGTCTATAAAATACATCCTTCAGTCAGTGGTGTTTTATTAGCTTTCACTGCATTTTATGGGTTTGGTCAACTTTAGTTTAATGTGTAAAGGCCTGAAGAGTAGAGTAGAAAGCTTACTAGAAGTGCATTTTCCAACTTTTCCAGAGACTCATGGATCATTACATGCATGTTGATATTATTTTGTCAAGTATTAGCTATCAAAACATTTTTGCAGGGCAAATACATCTCAGTATGTTAATAGTATTTTATAGTATCAGTAGCTTCTTTCAGTGGGATAACCCACCCTGCCACACTGCAAGAATTTTGTAGGAACAGGGCAAAGCTTTTGACTAGGTTTTCAAATTCCCTTGATTTCAATTTAATAAGTAATATGTAAGTCAAGTTCAACTTAAATAATTTAACTCTAGAACTGTGGTTAAAAAATAAAGGATTTTTATGTTTTTGTCTTTTTTTTTATTTTTTTTTACAGCGGTAGTAATGGGGGGTCTCATAGACCCCCTACCCATTACTAACCTCGAGTTTGATGACAGCTGTGATTTTTTGACTAATCACAACTGTCATTAACCCTTTATATGACCAATATTGCCACTGCTCCAGAGCAACCAGGTTGAGCCAGGTAAAGTGCAGGAATTGTTGCATCCAATGAATGCGAAAATTGTGGAGCAGCTGTGGGCTGCAATTTTTAGGCTGGGGAGGACCCTATAACCATGGGTCTTCCCAGCTTGATAGTACCAGCCCTCAGATGCTGGCTTTATCTTGGCTGGGTATCAAAATTGGAGGGGGACTGTATGTGTTTTTTTTAAATGATTTATTTAAATAATTTTTAAAAGCTGCATAGGGTCACTCGTATTTTTTTTTTTTAACCAATAATTTTTATTGTTTTTTACATATTATAACATAAACATGAGATAGACATTAATCACAATTGGGGGGGTCACTCGTATTTTGATACACAGCCAAGATAACACACAGCTGAGGCCTGCAACCTGTAGCTTTAAATACACTGGGAATCAAAATATGGGGGACCCTACATCATTGTTTCCAATTATTTATTTATTTCTACACTCCACCAGTCACATACACTGGCAGAGAGGATGGGCAAGGGAAGCAGTGTATATTCA
The DNA here is from genome assembly GCF_048569485.1 of Anomaloglossus baeobatrachus. NCBI lineage: Eukaryota > Metazoa > Chordata > Amphibia > Anura > Aromobatidae > Anomaloglossus > Anomaloglossus baeobatrachus. Next base: position 617,141,055 of record NC_134354.1, on the reverse strand, counting down.
TAAGGGTTAATGAATGACCGGGAAATAGTGTGACAGGGAAACTCAGTATGTATAATTCTCCTGCTATAATGACCATAAGTCTTTTTTTTTTCACCACTCCTCCCAATCAGTACACCAGTACACCAGTAGCAACAATGGCTCCGGCACTACTGTTTTTGGCAAACATTTTTGACAAACATTTTGGGAAGGTTCTCTAAACTCAAAATGTGACTGCCAAAATACTTAACGAGTAGCAATTATCGTGAATACCTTAACGTTCATGCCAGTAACAAATAGTGCCGAGTTTATGCAGTCATCACTAATAGTGTATTAGTCAGAACCAACTTCTTCCAATAAGAAATAAGAAGCAGTAGACCTACTCCTTCCAATAAGCAATACAATATAGTATATGTATGGAGACCCAATGGAAAAGAAAATAGAACCATTTGCTGATAATAAATAATAGAAGAAACATAAAAGGGGTCAGAAAAATCAATTATTGATGTATACTTATGTGCAGATCTATGGATGTTCGGGTCCAGCAGGTTTGGGCAAACTTTAGTTAAAAGTTCGGTTCGGTCCTTTAAATGGACCCGAACTTGACCACAGACCCCGAAACCCATTCAAGTAAATGGAAACCTAAGATTTGTAGTAAGGGCTAGTAAGGGCTAGGGGGCTGCAGAAGAAAGCAAAATGTGACAAATGATACATTATAAAAATGATGTGATCTATTGTAATATTGTATATTAGTGCAGGTAAAACAGACAATTGTGGGCCGCAACCCTCAGCTACCAGAGGGAATCCCAAACAATTTTTTTTTTCATTATTTAAATAAATAAATAAAAAAATGGAAAAACTTTGTAGGCTCTGTCCTAATTTTGATAACCAGCCAAGGTAACGCGGACAGCTAGGGGATAGTATTACCAGGGTGGAAAGGTCTTTGGAAAACTGGAAATCAACTTTATTCCAAAAAAAAGTTAAAAGACAAGGAATTCTAAAAACATACAGTACAGACCAAACGTTTGAACACACCTTCTCATTCAAAGAGTTTTCTTTATATTCAGGACTCTGAAAATTGTAGATTCACATTGAATGCATCAAAACTATGAATTAAAACATGGAATAAAATACTTAAAAAAGTGTGAAACAACTGAAAATATGTCTTATATTCTAGGTTCTTCAAAGTAGCCACCTTTTGCTTTCATTACTACTTTGCACACTCTTGGCATTCTCTTGATGAGCTTCAAGAGGTAGTCACCGGAAATGGTTTTCCAACAGTCTTGAAGGAGTTCCCAGAGATGCTTAGTACTTGTTGGCCCTTTTACCTTCACTCTGCGGTCCAGCTCACCCCAAACCATATCGATTGGGTTCAGGTGTGATGATTGTGGAGACCAGGTCATCTGGCGTAGCACCCCATAACTCTCCTTCTTAGGCCTCTTTCACACGTCAGTATATTGTATCAGTGTTTCGTCAGTGTGTCATCAGTATTTGGATGCCAAAACCAGGAGTGGAACTTACTAGAACAACTATAATTGAAAGATTGACACGTGTTCTGTGTTTTGGAGACACTCCTGGTTTTGGCATCCAAATACTGATGACACACTGATGAAACACTGATCCAAAATACTGACGTGTGAAAGAGGCCTTAGACAAATAGCCGTTACACAGCCTGGAGGTGTGTTTGGGGACATTGTCCTGTTGAAAAATAAATGATGGTCCAACTAAACGCAAACCAGATGGAATAGCACGCTGCTGCAAGATGTTGTGGTAGGCATGCTGGTTCTGTATGCCTTCAAATTTGAATAAATCCCCAACAGTGTCACCACCAAAGCATCCTCCCCACACCATCACACCTCCTCCTCCATGCTTCACAGTGGGAACCAGCCATGTAGAGTCCATCCGTTTACCTTTTCTACAAAGACACGGTGGTTGGATCCAAAGATCTCAAATTTGGACTCATCAGACCAAAGCACAGATTTCCACTGGTCTAATGTCCATTCCTTGTGTTCTTTAGCCCAAACAAGTCTCTTCTGCTTGTTGCCTGTCCTTAGCAGTGGTTTCTTAGCAGCTATTTTACCATGAAGGCCTGCTGCACAAAGTCTCCTCTTAACAGTTGTTCTAGAGATGACAAGGTGTGTCCAAACTTTTGGTCAGTACTGTATGTGGAAGAACTGAACAACAGTCTATGCACTTTGAGCTGTCCGCTCTTAGTCTTTATAACATAGTGTCTGAATTCCTGACATATAAAGAGTGTGTGAACAAAATCATCAAAGTAAAATGTCAGTGTCACTCTTGGTATAAGGAAGTACCAAGCGAGCAATGAAAGATAAGGGAATGGGACCTCTGCATCCATGGAAAGGGGAGATGGCAACCCCCTGACCAAACCTACAGCTGGATCCTGGGGTCCCTCACCACCCTAGATAGGTTACACACCTATCTAGGGATACTTGACCCTAGGTATCTCTAGTGCTGGATCATAAATAGGAAAAGGGTGGGATGAGCTCTTAGTCAACCCCACTAAAAGCTGAAGGAAGACACAAAGGAGATATACAGAGGAAGAAGCATGAACTACTTATCCATAGATAAAACAGGCAGGAGTTCAGCAACTTTCATCAACAATATTACAGATGAGAGAAAGCCACTTGCTGCAACCAGAGCAAAAATGAACTGAATAATATCACCAGCATCAGTCCAGGGAGGAAGGGAGTATTTAAGTCCCAAGAGAATACTGATGATCAGCATCAGGGTGGAAGGCGAGCTACTGCTGTGTTTAAAAAGAGAGGAAAATCCAGCAGGAAAGATACCTATTACAATGAATACTGACAGCAGGAACAATAGAAAGTCAGCCTTATGATTATGGACTGTTTTTAATTCCCCTTTTGTGTCCGAAACGCGTCAAGCCGCACGGCAAGCCGCATGGCGGTTTTGGATGACCTGTGACCTCTTTTTAAATTTATCTAATAAAGTATAAAAATTTTTACTTATTTGCATTGGTGCTGAGTCCCACATACCCCTCTTTTGCTACCTATCCTGGATCACGGACCAGCCTGTCCGGGGGACTGCGAGCATTCACCACAGCCTGGAAGACATCATATGGGTGAGCTGAAAACCTTTATCTCTACTTCCCTTATAGACATAGTCAGACCGGCTTGGTGTCAACTTCACATGGTCTATGGCGACAAGCTCAAGTGGTTGCTTGGTGACTGTGGGCTGGAGTGGTGCTCTTTGGTTTCGTTGATCTTTCCTTCTGAGGTTGCACGGGCCACAGTTTCTGCACCATTCTTCAATTGATTTTCTCATACCAACCCAGTAGAATCTTTCTCTCAAGAGTATTTCCAGTTTCTTCCATCCGAAATGACCGGCACCATTGTGGTAAGCTTCCAGGACCATATTTACATCCTGTTTAGGCACTATTATTTGCCAGACTAATTCATGTGTCTTTGGATTAGTGTACCTTCTGCAGAGCTTCCCTTGATACAAGAACATTCTGCCTCTCTCTTTCCAGAGTTGATACGTCTCTTCCGGGGCATTCTGGTTGGGAAATGCACCTTGTTCTGTCAGCAGTTCCTTTACCAACTTCACAGCCGGATTGCTGTCTTGCGTGTCAGCCCATCTGTGGTGTGCTAATGGGGTAAGAGTCGCTTGTTGTTGTTTCTGATAGGCACCTGACTGATACTGTCCTATCTTTGGACTATGGAAGGCCGGTAGTTCAATTTCTTCAAGCTCCTCCGGTTCCTCTTCCACATTTTGCAAGTGTGGCATCCGGGATAAGGCATCTGCATTTCCATTCGTGCGGCCTGCTCTATACTTGATCACAAAGTTGTAATTAGACAGCCGGGCTATCCATCGTTGTTCCAGCGCACCTAATTTTGCTGTATCCAGGTGGGTCAACGGGTTGTTATCAGTATAGATGGTGAATTCTGCAGCTGCCAGATATTGTTTGAAACGCTCGGTTACAGCCCAGACTACTGACAATAGTTCTAACTTGAAGGAGCTGTAATTTTCCGGATTTCTTTCAGTAGGCCGGAGCTTTCTACTTGCAAAGGCGATGACTTTCTCCTTGCCTCCCTGCTTTTGTGACAGTACTGCTCCTAGTCCCACATTACTGGCATCTGTGTAGAGGATGAAGGGTTGATGGTAATCTGGGTATGCTAGAACCTCTTCTCCTGTCAGTGCCTTCTTTAGCTTCTCAAAGGACTCTTCCCTCTCGTCACTCCACTGGAAAGGAGGATTCCGGGCTGAGGGCTTCTTTGACTGCCCTACCAGGATGTCTTGTATGGGTGCTGCTAACTTTGTGAACCCTTTTATGAATATGCGATAGTAGCCCACCAGTCCCAGGAATTGCCTCACCTCTTTCACGCTGGTGGGTCTTGGCCAATCCCTTATCACGGTTACTTTCTCGGAATCCTGTTCTACGCCTTCTGAACTTACAATGTGTCCCAGGTACTGTACCTTTGGCTTAAGAAGGTGACATTTGGATGGCTTGATCTTCATGCCATATTTGGACAAGGCTTCAAATACTTCTGCCAAGTCTTGTAGGTGTTGCTCATAAGTCTTGGAGTAGACTATTACGTCATCTAGGTACAGGAGGACGGTTTCAAAATTCTTGTGTCCTAGACAGCACTCCATCAGTCGCTGGAAGGTACCGGGTGCATTGCAGAGTCCGAACGGCATACAATTAAATTCACAGAGACCCATCGGTGTGGTGAATGCTGTTTTTTCCTTGTCTCTTTCCGCCACAGGGACCTGCCAATACCCACTTGTTAAGTCTAAGGTGGAAAAATAGTTAGCAGATCTTAATGCTGCTAATGATTCCTCTATTCTAGGTAGGGGGTACGCGTCTTTATGGGTAATGTGATTAATCCGCCGGTAGTCCACGCACATTCTCATGGTTCCGTCTTTCTTTTTAACCATCACTAGAGGGGCTGCCCAGGGACTACAGCTGTCTCTTATTACCTTGGCTTGTTTCATATCCCTCAGCATATCTTTTGCACATTGGTAGTGAGCAGGCGGTACGGGTCTATATCTCTCTTTTATTGGCGGGTGGTTACCGGTGGATATTGTGTGTTCTACCCCTTTGATCTGCCCAAAATCTAGCGGGTGTTTACTGAAGACTTGTTCATATTCTCTCACTAGCCTGTACACCCCTTGTTTTTGATGGGTAGGTGTTAAATCTGTTCCTATGTACAACTGTTGAAACCAATCCTCCAATTCTCCATGTGAACCATTGTCATCCGCCTGGCATGACGGATCCAAGGGCTCAATGGCTGTGATGGCATTGTTGTCAACGGTATATAGTTTTGCCATAGTAGCGTACCTCGGTAAAGTGACCTCTTCTTCTCCACAATTTAAAAGACGTATTGGCACCCTTCCCTGGTGTACCTCGACTACTCCCCTGGCTGTCAGTATAGTGGGCCTACTATCAGTGTACACGGGTTCTACCAAAGCCTGATAATCTCGCCCTTTTATGCCTATTGCGGCTCTGCACCATACAACATTTCGGTTTTAGGCGGAATTACAATAGGGGTTGGATCACTTACCCTCACACTGCCAATTTCTCCACCTGCAACTTCTACCTGTTGCTTTAACACCAAAGCTTTTATCTCTCTCTGTAGAATTCTTTGCTGGTCACATCTGGCAGTCTTGGCGAGTTGCTGTAAGACAGTAAGGACCTCGGAAAAACAATTTTCTATTACATTCATTCCTATCAATACAGTTGGTTCACGATCTCGCCGGTCAACATCAACAACAATAATACCTTGCTTCTGTAATTCTACCCTACCAATCTTGACAGTCATTTCCCTAAAACCTACTTGCGGTACTATCTCACTATTACTAGCCCATATACTCAATGCAACGTTAGATGGTCCTTTATCAATGTCTGTATCAGCCCAGTACCTCTTATAAAGGATATGCGGAATCGATGATATCTGAGAACCGGTGTCCAGCAGGGCGTTGAGGGGAATACCGTCCAGCATGATAGGGATAACGGGACGCCCTCCTACGTACTTGTCATGCCAGGGTGTTGGACCTTGAAAGTTCATTCCTGCGAAGCGGCCCGCCTTCCCAGGGGATCCTTGTTTAAAGCACATTCCCGGGCAAAGTGGCCTGGCTCCTTGCAACGACGGCTGTCCATCTGGCTGGTAGCAGTCGCTTTGTCGTCCTCTCCACGCTGGGTACCTCCTGGGCCTCATCCATGGAACATCCTCTTTGCTGGTCGCCAACTCGATCTTGGGTGTAGTCTGGGATCCACGCAACTCCTGAATGATTTTAGCCATTGAAGCAACGGTGTCTGTCAGGGCAGCAAGCTTTTGATGGAGAGCCTCATTGGTGTTAGGCTCCAGAGATTTAGCAATAGCCCCTGACATGGCTGAGGTCACTGGCACTCCCTGCTGCTGAGGTGCCTCTGCAATAGTTTGAGACAAATCCAGATCCCGGGGCGCCTCTGCCTGCTGGAGACGAATGGCACTTTCCTTTAATTGAGCAAATGTCAGTTCGGGATCCTTAAAGGCCAGCATGCTTAAATGCCCCCTGTGAGAAGGGGTTAAGAGTCCCTCAATAAATTGATCTTTCGATAACTTATCTGCTCTGGTGGTAAAAACAGGTTCTGCTAATGTAAGTGCTTTGAGCGCCTCCTGTAGATTTAAAGCAAAGTCTCTCACGCTCTCATTGGATTTCTGTTTACAATTAAAGAATCTTGTTTTAGCCTTACTGCCGGCAGTGATTTCAAAAGCTGCTTTCAATCCGGCTATTACATGTTCAACAGTGTCTTTTGCATCTACTGGCCAGGCTGTAACTTCCCGCAGGGCACTGCCAGCTAATTGTCCCATAAGATGACCAACACGCTGAATCTCTGTCAGGGCAGGGTACATGTTGAAGTAGGCTTGCAGCTTCTCACTAAAGTTATCAAGAGTATTTGGCTTACCTTCATAGTGTGGTAGCCACGGGGTACCCGGAGTATAGGGCATCAGAAATGGCATAATGGGCGCTGCTCCTTGCGCCGCTGGGCTGCCAGACGCTCTATTCATATTTTGTCCTTCTGCTTCGGTCGCATCACCTGGTGCATCAGCATCTCCGTGTTGTGACATGTTGCGCCCCCTTAGTTAATCTGGACCCTTCCGGTCCTCTGCTTCCGTCGGGATGGCGCACAATAGTTCCACGGTGCAGCTGGATTTATTTATTTATTTATTTTAGTCAGAGCTCAGGCTGTGGTGCTGTTCAAATAACACAGTCTCGCGTCCTGGCAGTTATGAGGTGATTACCTCAGAGGATGGCGGCCATTTTGTCCCCATGTCTTTCAATGGGAAAAAGTCAATTTCAATGGTTTTCAATGGGGAAAATAAATTTTCTTCAATAAAGTCAATTTTTGATGTTTTTCACACAGTTTATTTTTTTTTTGGCCACTTTTACAGGAAATCACGGTACACAATACCCAGTTTAGCTGGGCACGGTAAATCCTGTTCGTGACGCCAATTTGTGACGCCCAGGAGACCGGGGTACCCAGCACCGGATCGGGGGTCTATTTCTTGAGGGGATGTCACGGATGGCTGGACCCGGGCTGTAGTCTCAGGCGATGCACAGTGCAATGGGGGGTATTTACAGGGGATAAATAAAAGTTTATAAGAGTTTTTCGTGATGCCACCCGGAATAAATGTGGCTATTTATGGCCACCGCTGCCAGTAGCTGGCCGGGGATGATGATTTGGGGCAGCTGAGGTGGAAAGCCCTTTCCGGGTAGGGCTGTGGGTTCCAGGCAGGTGAGGTAAAAGTCAATGGTGGTTATAGATAATGGTATTGTGAGGAGACTTTAGGGGCACAGACACTTACGTGATCAGCAACAGGTTTTTTCAGCTTCGATGGTCCCAATCCTGGATAGGTGGCTACTGCCCAAATGAGAGACTGAGGCACAGGCGACGTTTAACCGGTTTACTTCAACAAAAAGCTGCATAACAACAAGTCCCGTCACCGGAGTCTGTATAAAGAGGACTAAGTTACTCTGCCCTGCCAGGTCCTTGGCCTCCTTCTTTGTGCTGTGTCCGTGTGGCCCTGCTGCTGTGTGTGAACTGGCTGCCGGCCCAAACTGTCCCTCCCGGGTCCTAATTCAACAGGCAACTTGAGTCCTTTTCCTCTGCTTACCCCCTCCAGGAGTACCGCTGAACTCTCTGGATGTTGCTGTGTCTGACCCTGGTGAAGCTTGAATCGCCTTCACTTTTCCTGGTTGCTGTATTGTGTGAAACTAATGCAGCCACGGATCCGGTGTCCATATTTGCGCCTTTTCAGGGGTAGATATTAATGGCTACCTGGTTAGTAAAATGTTCCTCTTCTCTGTCTCCTCCTCCTCAGACCGATGGCTTGGGCCTGGAAATTGTCAGTCTCTCCTAAGTACCTCAGAGCAATTTCTCTGTGACTGCTCCTCTGAGCGTCCCGGCTCCAACTGAAAAAACTAAACTGTCAATTTTACCTCAGATCAGAAAATATCTAGGGGAGTCTCTTGAGCTCCCCCTTCTGGCCAGAGGTGGTAGTGCGGTGTCTGCTCTAGTGCTTGTGTTGAGTAACTAATGATGGTTTTACTGTGGCTAATCACCTAGGGGTGCCACAATTGCATTCTAATTATTGATAGATTTCAGCAGGTGCCATGACTTTCTAATGCTTCTTGCGCTTCTCTTTCTTCATGTGTTCAATACTTTTTCCCTGTGTCATTTCTCGTTATTGTATATCACAAAATGTATGGACATCTATGGTTTGATTTATTTGCTTGTGTTGAATGTATGGATTCTTAACTAAAGAGGAGCAAAATTTTCAAAATCGTATGATCCTTGGAGGGATCGGGTAAGGATCGGACAACTGCCCCAAAAGTCGGCAATGTATTCACTTTGGATCGGTACATGTTCGCGGTTTTTCTAAAACTTTAATATTACTTTGGCTACTGTAGTGGTGATGTAAACAAGGAGGACAAGAAGAGAGAATGGCACAATAGTTGAATGCAAAAAATATTATAATTTTATTGACAACAATATTAAAAATATGATGAATCTCAAGATAGTCACAACATTTGCATAATCAAGTGAGGCAGGAAGGATGGAGTCACAAGGTCGCGGATGAGTACCAAACGTTGATGTAGAACACAAATAAGATAAAACAATCCAAGCCGCCACTAAAAAGACGGGGCCCATAGGAGTATTAAAAGATAATAATAAAGCTAGTGTATGTCAGAAATGGGCCCAAAAACAAACCCCAGCAGGTAAATACCAGCGTAACGCCCCTCCACGGCTGAATAGACAAAGCTCTGTTCGCTAATCAGTGGCTGAGAAGATGTACCCAGGTAAAGAGAACCAAGGGAAGGGGAGGAAAGGTGTTAGAACAGGTGCACCAGTGGCAGTCCGTAAAAGACAAATGGGTAAGGGTTAAATACCGTCCAGATGCATAGACCTGTATAAAACAGGGAATGCCAAAGGGAAAATAGTAAACAAAAATTGAAAAATCTGGATAATGAGGACTGTCACTGGTGCTCCCGTACACCGGGGAGGGGGGAGGGGAAAGGGGGAGGATGAAAGGTGAAAAATAGTCGTGAACAGAGAGGTGCAAATGGTATAGAAAGTTACAGAAACAAGTTGTGGAGCCAGAAAAGAAGAAACTACTGGCTAGTAATGTATTAGAAAATAGTCATGGAGCCGAGAGGTACCATGAAAAATATTTATGGTTTGGCTGCAACTAGACTAGTCATGGAACAGAGAGGTACAAGTATAAAAGAAAAAGGAAAAGCGAAAACTAAGAATGCATCCAGAATGACAATAGTCATGGGGAAAAGAGGTAAGGTAGTGATGCAAAATCTGGGCGCAATTCCTGGTCAGCAAAGAGGGATCTAAACTGAGCAAGTGGAAAAAAGGAAGAGGGGTACTGGATGTGCCAGCGAGCAAAAGTACCGCATGAAATAGTGCGTCGCTGGCACAGCTAGGAAGTGAATCAAGGTATACCTGGTGGGGTGATGGAGCGTGGCGGCGGATGAGCGGTCCCAACGTCCGTTTCGCCTGAGCGCTTTTTCGAGGGAGATAAAGTGTCTAGTGGTGCTGACAGCTATATGAAGGGTCAGCACATATGTTTCTAATCATAACCTAATGGTGTCCTGGACTGTGCATGCGCCGGGGCGGAGGCCAGGGTGCGGAGCGGACAGAAGCCACTGAGACCAGTGCGCATGCGCGGGAGAGCGGACGTCTCCATGGCTCCCGTGCATGCGCCCAAAGCGGACAACGTCAGGCAACGCCCCCCCGGCAGTCAGCTGACCGGCAGATGCGCGCGGACACCAGGCAAAAGTGAATGAAAACGGAGTGTATGAGAAATATGGTGGCATAGGAAAATTATATAACACAAGTGGGTATACATTAAATAGAAGTACAAGATCCCAATGTATATCAATCCAGGCTTCTGTGTTTTCCATGTTGTCCACCAATGGAAGAAGGCTATGAATAGGATAAGAAGGAATACAATTTCCACAGAAGTAGAATGCCTACACAAAAATCATACACAAGAGGATTAAAATGAGAACAATAAATGCAAGATTAAAAACAATGTAACAAGAAAGACAAATAATTGTGTTCATGACATAATAAATATCCAACCCCACAGTGGCGCAGATCAAGACCAGTCAAAAAGATTAAGGAGTCAAGGTCCACCCCACTGAATGAGTTAGAAAAAGGAGGGGAAGAGAAAAGGACCAGCAAAGCATAGCCCAAATGCACAACCTAAAAGGTAACAACAAGAAAGAGGGATTTACAAAAATGGGGAGTAGCTAACTGTCTCATTAAGACCATGGGAGACCAAAGTGTTGAGGGAGACAATCCACTTAGACTCCCGCTGAGCGAGAGTCTTACGCAGATTACCTCCCTGAACACCCCCGTGGACCACATCTATACCACGTACTCTTAAAGACCTCGCGTCACATCCGTGAAATTTACGGAAGTGGCGGAGAAGGGTTTTCAAGAGAGAGACGTCCTCCACAGAAACAGCAGCACTTATGTCCCTGACGTGCTCCCTAACATGGCCACACATCTATCCCCATCTTGTCTGATACACTATACTGATCCATGTATCTAACCCCAGCGCGTCATAGTCTGCACATGTAATCACAACATGTGAGATAGCAAGTAGCACCAACTAACAATCAGCTCTGCCAACCGTCCTTTGAGTACACATTTCAGTATCATTTTGCTGTCACCAATAATATCTCTGGACTGTACAAAAGGATAATGGAGGGTGAAATTTAAGATAAAAAAACCCAGAAGGGAGGAGACATCAGACACGAAAGCAGATCCTGCACACATTTACTGCAGGTGTAATGTAACCTAGCATTACATTAGTGTTTCATGGAAAGTTTCAGGAGTTGCTCGCTACTAGAGATGAGCGAACCGGCCGCGGTTCGGCTCGAGCTCAGTTCACCGAACCAAGGTCTGGTTCGAGTTCGGTTCGGCGAACCGGTTCGGCGAACCACTCAAACCCCATAGGAAAAAATGGGAGGCAATCACAAACACATAAAAACGCATTATAAATGTACACATACAGTTAATAAACATTGCCATAACACTTACCTGTCCCCGGGATGTGTCCTGCACTATGTCTCCCGCAGATTTTCCATCGGTAATCGTTGTGTCCTCCGGGAACACCAGCAGTAATGCAGGACCTATCGTGTCGTCAAAATAGCCATGTGACCAGTCACATGTTTATTATCTCATTGGCTACAGACTGGTCACATGACTATGATGCGTCATGCTAGGACCTGTCATTGCATCTCTGTTACACGGTGCACATTTGTGTATCACCGTGTACCGGCGACATGCTCTAGCACACGGTCGACTCCCCACTCTGCTTCCTCGTTCTCTTAAGGTACCGTCACACTAAGCGATGCACCAGCAATCCCACCAGCAACCTGACCTGGCAGGGATCGCTGGAGCGTTGCTACACGGGTTGCTGGTGAGCTGTCAAACAGGCAGATCTCACCAGCAACCAGTGACCAGCCCCCATCCAGCAGCACGCATGGAAGCGATGCTGCACCTGGTAACTAAGGTAAATATCAGGTAACCAACCCGATATTTACCTTGGTTACCAGCGCATACCGCTTAGCGCTGGCTCCCTGCACTCCTAGCCAGAGTACACATCGGGTTAATTTTACCTGATGTGTAGTCTGGCTATGTGTGCAGGGAGCAGGGAGCCGGCACTGGCAGCATGAGAGCGGCGGACGCTGGTAATGAAGGTAAATATCGGGTAACAAAGGAAAGGGCTTCTTGGTTACCCGATGTTTAACGTAGCTACCAGCGTCCACAGAAGCCTGCTCCTGACCGGCTGACACAGCCGGTCAATAACGGAGATCCCCGTTGCCATAGCAACATGCTTGGTAGCGGTGACGGTGACGTCCCGCTACAAGCACGCAGCGGCACTGGAATCACGTGATCGGAGCAGCGTTGCTATGGCAACCCATGCCACCGCTTACAGCCGGGAGCCTGTGGTCACTCTCACAGAGTAATTTCTGCACGGAGCACAGCGTCCTTTCTCCCATGCAGCTGTGCTGTCTGATGTAGCAGAGTTGCATGTGTTGAAGGAGAAAGAAGACAGAAGAGCAGGATCGTGGAGGGCTGAGAGGGGGTAATAAAGATGGAGTCTCTAAGTGTGTCTGTGTATTTATTTCTATTAAAGCATTTTTTTTCTGTGTGGTGTTTTTTTTAACCCTTTATTGGAGATTCTTAATAGCTGGGTCAAACGTGCCTGACATTAAGAATCTCTGACTTAATACTAGCTAGTAAAACAAATCTATTATTAACTCATTATTACCCAGCAAGCCACCCGGCTTCAGGGTTGCTGGAAGCGTTGGATACAGCGCCAGATGATGTCGCTTCTATGAGAGCGCCATTTTCTAGGGCGGCTGCGGACTGCAATTCGCAGCAGAGGGGCCCAGAAACCTCAGGCTAACCTGTGCTGCGGATCCAATCCCCAGCTGCCTAGTTGTACCCGGCTGGACACAAAAATGGGGCGAAGCTCACATCGTTTTGGTTTTTTTAATTATTTCATGAAATTCATGAATTAATTAAAAAAAGGGCTTCCCTATATTTGTAGTTCCCAGCCAGGTACAAATAGGAAGCTGGGGGTTGGGGGCAGCCCGTAGCTGCCTGCTGTACCTAACTAGCATACAAAAATATGGCGAAGCTCACGTCATTTTTTTTGTAGTTTTTTGGCAAAAAAAATAAAAAATGCTTTCCTGGATTTTCTATTGCCAGTGAAGGTAACACCAAGCAGTGGGGGTCAGCAGCCAGTAGGTGCTTGGATTACCCTTAGCTAGCAATACAAAAAATGCAGTGGGAACCCATATATTTTTTTTTAATTATTTATTTAAATAGCTAAAAACAAAAATGGGCTTCCCTATATTTTGATTGCTGGACATCACAGTGCTGTAAAAATTATTCTTTAAAAAAAATGACGTAGCGCTCCGCGGTATTTTTGATTCTCAGTGCAGATAAAGCAGACAGCTATGGGTTGCCACCCCCATCTGCCTGGCGTTACCTTGGCTGGCAATCAAAATACAGGGAAGCCAATTAATTTTTTTTATTTAAAAACATATTTAAAAAAAAAATGACGTTGTGTCCCCCATTTTTGATAGCCAGCTAGGGTAAAGCAGACGACTGTAGCCTGAAAACCACAGATGGCAGCTTTACCGTGGTTGGGGATCCAATGTGGAGGTCACCCTAGGCTCTTTTTTTATAATTATTTTATAAATATTAATAATTACAAAGAAATGTAGGGTCCTTCACAAATTGGATGACCAGCCAAGGTAAAGCGGACAGCTGTGGTCTGGTATTCTCAGGGAGGGAAGGTCCATAGTTATTGGTCCTCACAGCCTAAAAATAGCAGGCCGCAGGCGCCCCAGAATTGGCGAATCCACTAGATGCGCCAATCCTGGTGCTTCACCCCATCTCATCCCGTGCCCTGGTGCGGTGGCAAACGGGGTAATAAATGGGGTTGATACTAGCTGTAAGGTCACCTGACATCAAGCCCAGCAGTTTGTGATGTCATGGCGTCTATCAGATACCCGACATCACAAACTGTCAGCACTAACAAAACAAATAGACGAAAAAAAATGTATTTGAAAAAACACTCCCCAAAACATTCCTTCTTTCACCAATTTATTGTAAGGAAAAAAAATAAGGGGGTCCCATGATGACTCTGGACCGTCTAGAATATGGGGGGACACGCTCAGGGAATGCATCCCCCATTTTCTAGGAGTACAGACCGTCCATGTGAGGAGTGTGTGTGCAATGAATCTGCAGCCTCTCTCACCGGGTCCACAGCAGCAGAGTCCATGTCGTAACTGTTGCTACCAAAGCTGCAATGTCCTGCTCCTGAGGTAAGGGCATGCCTAATCAGGAGAACTATTCTACATTTCCAAATATTGGTATTTGCTGATAATATTACTATTCCACCTACTATATATTGGGGATAGGATCATGGAGATGGAATACCCTTTTAAGTCCAGTTATCCAGCTGAATGAATACTAAACAGAGCTCGCTATTTAGACATGTTTTCTTGTGGCGTATAACAGACTCTCATGTTTGGTAGTCCTTCAGCAGGGCAACAGAAATAGCAAATCCCTTCATTTGTAAATATAGTATAGCTCTCCTGATCAACTATGTTCCTTACCTCATGAGCAGGGCATTACAGTTGCTTACAGATGCATGGTTACCGCCACTCACTGTGTCTGAGCACAGGAAGCTGAGCTGACAGCCGCTCTGTGCATGCGGCAGCGTCTATTGTGAAGGAGAGGGCCGCAGGGGATCATTGCTACACAGGTACCGTGGGACACCGGGGAACACCGGTGGGGTTATAGTGGGTGACCTGGCAGGGCCTGGGGAGGAGTTTTCTGTTGCATGTGTCATGGCACATGCGACAGAAATCAGAGGAGTAGGTGGAATGCGGCCGGCGCGCTGCTGTGCACGTGGCCATCTTGGATTTTCGGGAGGGGGTCGGGGGGTACTTTGGCGACACCGGGGGACCGGTGGGGACTGAGGAGCAGATTTATCTCCCATCTGACATGTTTGTTCATGCCAGATGGGAGATAAATAATTTTTTACCGGCGCTGTCATTTACTGTAACATGATCACTGGTATACGGTGTATACTGGTGATCACGTTAGCGGGGACCAGAGAAACCAGCCTGAATCATGATCTCCAGGGTCTCAGCTACCCCTAAAACCACGGAGATTTTCTGATGCTGAGGGGCACTATTCACTTATTTCTGCCTACTGTTTATAAACGGCAGATTAGAAAAAGGCTACATTCACACGACTGATCCGTTTTTGCGCTCCGCAAAAAACGGTCTGTTTTTTTCACGGGTGCATACGTGTGGCATCCGTTTCCGTTCTGTATTGTTAGGTCCAGGTGGTGGATCCACAAAACCGTGCACCCCACCGGAGGCCTGGGTGCACTTTAGCCGGAGCACTAGTGTGGCAGGGACTGCTTCCCACAGGGGACGGGTAGAACAGTCACTGGGGCTTCAGAGTTCCTGGAGACAGTGCAGGAATCCGGCACAGGTGCCGGGTAGGAATGTAAGGCAATAGTATTGATCACAGGACACAGCACAAGGGAGACCTGAGCACCTAGCTTTCAAGACAAGGCTTACAAGACACGTTGATCAGGACCCGCCCACATGGCAAGGCCAGTCTTATATACCCAGCACAGCCTCATTTCATATCCTGCTGCAGCAGTGCTGGCCCATAAGACCAGGTGAGTGGGCGCGGCCCGACCCTCTACAGAAGCATGAGTTAGACACATGAGACTGGGGACAGGACACAGGAAAGCATGAGCGGGAGCGGCAGCCGTGACCGGTGGACACGTGGACTGGATCAATGGGTAAGGAGTGGTGCCGTGCAGGTGCGACCGGATCAGTGGGTAAGGAGTGGTGCAGGGATGGTGCGACCGGGTCAGTGGGTAAGGAGCGGTGCCGAGGCATCGGGAGCGTGACACGTATACGGTCCGTATGTCATCCGTTTGTCATCCGTGTGCCTTCCGTTTTTTTGGCATACTGCCAAAAAAACTGAAGGAGGGAAAATACATAAATTTACCCAGGATCTATAGCTTCAACCTCCATGAGGCGGTCGCATGTTCACTCCAGTGCCATTTCCTACTGCTTTTCACAGCGTAGAGCGCTCTGGTGATTTTCTTGTGCTTGTACACTTCATATCAGTCTTTTCTGTCATTATAATGGCAGAAAGATACATAATGTCCCACTCTCCTGCATTTTGTAATTTTGCACCCTTTGGTGCTTTCATGTAGCAGTAAGGGGTGCTTAGCCTTGTATTTACCAAAAAAAATAAATAAATTTTAAAAAAAAATGACGTGGGATTCCCCCTATTTTTGTAGCCAGCTAGGGTAAAGCAGACGGCTGCAGCCTGCAGACCACAGCTGGCAGCTTCACCTTGGCTGGTAATCCAAAACTGAGGGCACCCCATGCTGTTATTTTAAATTAAATAAATAATAATAAAAAAAAAAACGTAGTGGTCCCCCCAAAATTGGACCACCAGCCAAGGTAAAGCGGACAGCTGGGGTCTGATATTCTCAGACTAGGGAGGTCTATGGTTATTGGACTCTCCCCAGCCTAAAAATAGCAGGCTGCAGCCGCCCCAGAAGTGGTGCATCCATTAGATGTGCCAATCCTGGTGATTCGCCCCAGCTCATCCCGTGCCCTGGTGCAGTGGCAAACGGGTTAATATATGGGGTTAATACCAGATGTGTAATGTCACCTGGCATCAAGCCCAGGGGTTGGTGAGGTCACGCGTCTATCAGATACCCGACATCACCAACCCAGTCAGTAATAAAAAAAAAATAGACGACAAACACATTTTTATTTGAAAAAACACTGCCCAATACATTCCCTCTTTCACCAATTTATTAGAAAGAAAA